>NC_068982.1:55523236-55535355 GCF_001194135.2 Octopus bimaculoides | reverse complement strand
CACCATTTCGAGCGTGGCCGTTTTCGTGCGGGTGACACGTAAAAGCACCCACTACACTCTCTGAGTGGTTGGCGTTAGGAAGGGCATCCAGCTGTAGAAACTCTGCCAAATCAGACTGGAGCCTGGTGTTGCCATCCGGTTTCACCAGTCCTCAGTCAAATCGTCCAACCCATGCTAGCATGGAAAGCGGACGTTAAACGATGATGATGATGTACCCTCATTTGTGTGTGTACATATATATATATCATCATCATCATCATCATCATCTTTTAACATCCGTTTTCCATGCTGGTATGGATTGGATGGTTTGAGTGAGGATTGGCTAGCCAAGAGACTGCACCAGGCTCCAATCTGATCTAGTAATGTTTCTACAGCTGGATGCCCTTCCTAATGCCAACCCTTCCAAGAGTGTAGTGAGTGCTTTTTATGTGCCACCGGCATGGGAGCCAGTCAAGGTGACACCAGCCACGTTCAGATGGTGCTTTTTATGTGCCACTGACACAGGAGCCAATCTGGGCAGGGGGATCTGGCATCAACCACATTCGGATGGTGCTTTTTACATGCTACCCACACGGGGAGCCAGTCATGCGACACTGGCATCGGCCACAACTACAATTTCCATTTTGATTTCAATATGATACTCTAAGGTCTAATCTGTTATTAATCAGGTTAGTATTGTTTCTAAGTTTTAAAATGTCATATGTTTCCATGGAACATAGTTCACATCCATATCAGCTATAGCAGATATGGATGTGATATGTTAAGGTTACACCTGTCTGTGGACTTCTCAGCCACTTGTACGTTAATTTCACAAGCAGGCTGTTCTGTTGATCAGATCAACTGGGACCCTTATCATCGTAACCAACAGCGTGCCAGTTATAAATATATACATATCATCATTACCATCCTCAATATTTAATGTGCCTTTTTTCATGCTAGCATGGGTTAGATGGTTCAACAGGAACTAATAAGCCAGAGGGCTACACCAAGCCCCAATGTCTGCTTTTACATGGTTTTCCACAATGAAATACCTTCCCTGATGCCAACCATTTCACAGAGTGTACTGGGTGCTTTTTTCATGGCATCATCACTTGTGTGGTCGCCAAATACTCGCAAGACAAGAACCCTCATCCATGTGGTGTAAAGTATTGAAGGATGTGAAATTATGATAGAGGAATAGCAACAGGTGTCTTGCTGAAGTGGTGACTACAGCTGGAGAAAGAAACATGATGAGTATGTACCCTCAAGGTACAAGATGAATATGAGAGGGAGAGAGAGAATAGGGAGGAACAGAAAAAAGGTGGGTGAGTAGGTAAGTGCGCTAGAGTGCGAAAAGATTGTGACAAATGATTCATCATCATAATTTCACATTTGATTTTCATGCTGGCATGGGTTGGACAGTTGGCCAACTGAAGAGCTGCCCAAGCTCCAATTGTCTGTTTCAACATGGTTTCTACATCTAGATGCCCTTCCTAACACCAACCACTTTACAGTGTGTACTGGGTGCTTTTTATGTGGCACCAGCACAGGTGCTTTCATGTACCGACAGAGCGTGATACACTTTCAAAGACTTTCTCCAGATCAATGGATGGCAGATGCAGTGGCTTGCTCTCAGTTAAGAACTACTCTTGTAACTGTCACACCAGAAAGAGGGTACAGGTAATACCACATCCTAGCACTAACCTCAACTACTACATCTCTTCCTAACCAGTTGTGCTATAATTCCTTCTGTTTCTGTTACTTTCATCATCTGGTCCATCAGGTTGATGGCCCTGAAGTTGCATTTGCTCTTGTAGTAGTTAATGATGATACTGATATGCAAGCCATTGGTTATGACACTTCTCTGTACTACTGGATTGGATATGCAAGTAATTAGTGCATGCCCTACATTGTTGGATATTTTCAACACCTTAACTACTGATTGGTCAACTGCTTTCTCTGTTTCCTTGTCCTTAAATTAGGCTTTCAACTGTATAGATGTCAACTTCAATAGTTAATCCTTTTGTTAGGTCTAGTATTTGGAATAGGCCTTCTTTCTCCTCCTTCAGCAACTTCTCATAGTAACATTTCCAAGCCACAATGTTAGTGAGGACAAATGCACTGCTATCGTTCCATTTACACTTTTTACCCAAGCAACATCATGAAATATAATTTTAAAAAAGATACAGAAAATGAAGAGAATTTTAATGTAATGTGGTTCACCTTTTAACAGCATTTGTTATTTTTTTCCCCTTCATGTAGGGAACTAGATGGCTGAATGAATAACCAGAATCAATTATCAAACTGCAGAGATTGTTGGTGCTTTGTTCTCGTCTTAGTCTGTAATCACTTAATCGGCTGGCTGAAATAAGGAACAGAAAAAGGAGGTAGGACAGGAAGGAGCACTTTGTAGGATTTAGGTTTAGAAAACTAAATATCCTCTACCAGATTATTTCATATTTCATCAGGAATTTGGTGTCAATATAGCAATGGATTAGTTAAAAAAACTGAAGCTTTGCAATGATTTTGCTTAGACAATTGTTCTTTTTATAGTATAACATGTTATTAAAAGAACAACTGTTGTAGCAACTAATTACAATATCTGATTTTACAATACAATCATCATCACCATTTAGCATCTGTTTTCCATGCAAGCATGGCTAAGATGGTTTGACTGGGGCCAGTAAGCCAAAGAACTGCACCAGGTTCCATAGTTGGTTTTGGCATGGTTTCTATGGCTGGATGCCCTTCCTAACTCCAACCACTCCACAGAGTGTACTGGATGCCTTTTGTGTCACTGGCACTGGCCACGACTATGATTTGACTTAGCCCGATGTGGCTTCTCAAACACAGCAAATCGCCAAAGGTCTTGGTCACTTGTCATCACTTCCCTGAAACTCAATAACCAAAAATCATACTCCGCCGTCTTGTCCCACCTCTTCCACAGATTCCCTCCACAGTTAGAGATTGTCACTTCTTTATACAACTGTCCTCATCCATACACATCACATGACCATACCAGTGCAATCTACCATCCTTGCCAATTCTGTTGGAATATTTGCCACCACTTGCATCTGATTTCATTTAATGAACATGTCTCATCTGCTACCACCATCTCTACTGTGACTCATCATCTTCAACATTCAACATCCATTTTGCATGCTGGTATGGGTTGGACAGTTTCACAGGAATTAGCAAGGCCAGGGGCTACATCAGATTCCCTAGTCTGTTTTAACTTGGTCTCTATGGCTGGATGCCCTTCCTAATGCCAACCACTTTACAGAGTGTACTGGGTGCTTTTTACATGGTACCATTACCAGTGCTTTTTTGTGTGGGACCAGCACCAGCACTTTTTATGTGGCGCTAGCACCCACACTATCTTGTTTTAGGATTTCAATTGTGTTGTGGTGGACGGGTTTTCTTGAGTACAGCAATGTGCCTAATACACATCCTCTATTAAACACTTTTCCCAATACTTCCTTTTAGAGAACTGAGTATTTTATCACTCAACTAGCAACCAGCAACAGACAAATCAAGCATTGACTGTTATAACCTAAATCAGTCTTATTTATTCCTAAAAAGCTCTGAGAACATTACTTCCTTCTTGGGCTAATGAATAAAAAAAGAATTGATCATTGTTAGGTCAGATACTACACTTTAATATACAGGTATGCTTTGTGTTACTGAAGCATTGCACTCCTCAAAATCTTGCTATAATGTGAAGTTCTGAACTACAAAAAAAAAAATATATATCCCCACTGACTTCCAGTTGATATGGAAGTCACCTGGGAAAATATGTTTCACATTACAGAACTCCATGTATGGTGAGATTTTTTGAACTCAACTCTTCCATTCTTTCATAATGTAGAGGATGCTTATACTAACAAATAGCCTAGATAGCATCTATAGAAAATAAAATGTAAATTTCCTGTTGAAAAGACAATTTTTCTTTCTTACCATTGGTTCTATAGATAGCTTGGAATTGGTAATCCTCAAAGAAAATTTCATTCATTGCTTCTTGAATGGATAAGAAGTTGAAGTGGGGTTCAGTGACAACAAGTGTTGTCTCACTGAAGTTCACCTGCAAACAGTTGATAATAAATCATTTTAAAAAATGCCATATTTTAACCCCTTAGCATTCAGATTATTCTGTAAAATGTAATGCTTTTTCATTCACATTGTTTTTAATTAACCATGCACTATCTCATAGCTTCAAAATTTTGATGATGTAATTGTATATTTTTAGAATGACATTGAAAGGTAGGTGTAATCGGGTGGAATGTTGAAGACATGCGTAAACTGGAGAGAAATGAAGGTAGTATGCTTCGTTGGATGTGCAATATCAGTGTATATGTACAACAAAGTGCAAATGTATTGAGAGAAAAGTTGGGCATAATAGGTGTCAAATGTAGCATGCAAGAGAGAAGACTATGTTGGTTTGGACTTGTGATATGTATGAATGAGGACAGCTGCATAAAGAAGTGCTGATCACTGAAAGTGGATGGTACCTGTGGAAGAGGGAGACTCAAGAAGACATGGGATGAAGTGGTAAGGACTGATCTCAGAAAGTTGGACCTCACAGAAGAAATGACCATGGACTGAGATGTCTGGCAATATGAAGCTTTTGAGAAGACCCACCCATATCAGCGAAACTGAATTCTCGAAGCACTGTGTAGAAAACTTCTCACACTCTCCACCACAATGAACCAAACTACGTCTCTACATCCCTTCTCTTCCTCACATTCCTGCTTCAAGTACTATGATTACCTCCCACTCCCCAATTTTGTCCTCTTGGCCTGGATGCCACTGTATCATTGCTGTCTGCTTGCCCCAACCTGTGCGTTCTACTCACATGCCTTGTTTCATTCTATTGTTGCCATCTGCTAGCCTCTCTTTTTCATATTTCCTCCTTCATTCACTATGCCTAGCTCTCACTTCCCAATCAGGTCCTCCCACCCCCTGCTCCTCTGTATCATTGTTATCCAGTAGCTCTTCCAACTTTATATATACCCAGGTCTTTCACCACCAGGTTGCAAAAAATTCCTAGTTTTTCAAATTTTCTTTTCTTTAGCATGTACTAGCAGAGACACCTGGGGTTGCTTGAGATTAAAACCACATAGTTTGTATATATATATATATATATATATATATATTACATTCATGTTGAAACAGGTGATACAGGAAAGTGCATAAACAACAATTTGAGTTTAGCACATCAATTTGGACAGAATTATCATTTTTATAAGAATGGGATGGATCATATCTCAATGCAGCTCCAGGTGTTGTGAAGAACGAATTTGTATGTGGTTTGTTTTGGAGAGCTATTCTATTGGGCCTCTGTGTAATCTGACATGCTAAACATTGTTTTAATGATTCAGCATTAAGTGCTGCAGCATGCCTCTGCTGATCTTGGGAAAGTCTCATCATCTTTCTCTCTTGAGACTCCATCTGATGTGCTGCAGTATCCTTTTGTTGAACTTGAGAAAGTCTCATCTCCCTTCTTTCTTGAGACTCCATCTGACATGCTGCAGCATGCTTTGCTGATTTTGAGAAAGTCTTATGTCCATATCTCTTGAGACTATTGCCTTCGGTTTTTTGCACTCCTCCTTGCTTTATAGGTGTTTCTGAAAAGATTACGTCTTTCCTTTGGTGGCAAATTTTTTTTTTCAATAATGTAAATAAAAAATTATGTACAAAGAAAAAAATATGAATATCTATTTTTGCAAGCAGTTGTATGTCTATATTTTTGTATGCAGTGTAAAGTAACCAAATATAAGCAAATTGTAAATATCTTGTAACAGCTGCAATAAGTGTTAATGGAATGGTAGATGTGTATTTTTATTTTTAACTTGAACCTTCCATGTAATTGCTTTTTATCAAGAGTTTGTGTAGATGTATGTGTGTTTAATAACATAGGTAACAGGCGCACAAACATAGACACTCACATACACATTCATGCCAAAAATGTGATGATATGCACACATACAGTCTCACATACAGACACATACATGTAGTAAGAGAGACACATATAGACATACATTCATGCATGTAAGTTATCACGTGTATATGTATGTGTAGATGTTTGTGTGTTTAATAGCGTACCTAACATGGAAACACACACACACACACACTGTCAGAGAGACATAGACACTCATAGACCCACACACACATACAGTCAGAGACACATATACACTCATATATGTGATGTCGTCATGGTGCTTTGAAATGTCCTTTACTATCTCGTACGCATCGAATACACAAACACACAAACAATAGTGAAAGAATAAAAGTGGAGCAATATTACACAACAGTTTTCTATAGAGGGAGAAATGTAAATAGTGTATTTAAATAGACACACACACAGTCACAGACATATACAAAATACACACCCTCTCATAAACAGACCCATACATATAGTAAGAGAGACACCTACAGACATACACTCACGCATGTCAGTCATCACACATGTATATGTATGTGTAGATGTTTGTGTGTGTTACTTATTTAATATTACTCCCCTCCCTCATCATCCCACTCTGGACCTATTTTGGCCAATTTTAGTTGCACTTAAAAGCCATGGGGGAGCCTTTTTGAGAAAAGAAAAAGAAAGAAATTTGTTAGTATTTTCAGAGGGAAACATGAATGATTTAAGGGAGATTTGGCTGTTGTTTCTAGCACATCCCAAGACAACCCTCCATATTTCTTTATCACTCACATGTATTGATGTTTTTTGACATTTTTCTCTCCATCTTTCTATATAAAACAAAGGATGTCAGTGTGTGTGTGTAATACATATGCATTTCTACAGTTTTCAACCGATTTTCACCAAACTTTACACACATATTACTTATATGCCATGCACTATAACATTTTGCCCATAACTCCTGTGTAATGCAACAAACCAACCGTGAAAAAAAGTATTCCGTCTATTTAAATACATTGCTTACATTTCTCAGTAGCGTGCCAACTGGTGTTGGTGTATTTATATCCCTGTAATTTAGTGGTTCAGCAAAAGAGACCAGTAGGATAAGTACCAGGCTTGTAAAAAAATAAGTACTGGGGTCAATACATTCAACCAAAAAAAAGTTCTTCAAAGCAATGCTCCAGCATGGCCGCAGTCTAATGACTGAAACAAGTAAAAGATAAAAGAGAAAAGATGCCTCGATATTTCATTAATTTCCATTCCATGAAACAGCTTACAGCAGCAGCATCAGTAAAGAAATGAATTTCTATGTAGCTCACCTTCAGAACATCTTTGCTGAAGAGATAATCCCATACTTGTTTCTCAATCTCCCAATTTACTAGGTAACCCTGTTAAATAAAAATTTAAAGGCATTTAAACAAAATTAAAAAAAGAATTAAATGATCCAATAGAACTGCATATTTTTAAACATAATTATGGAAAGTTAGTACCTACTAAAATAATATTTGAAATCATCACCATCATAATCGTTTAATGTCTGTTTTCCATGCTGGCATGGGTTGGACGGTTTGACTGAAAACTGGGGAGCTGCACCAGGTTCCAATCTGATTTATCATGGTTTCTATAGCTGCATGCCCCTCCTAACACCAATCACTCCAATCTGCGTTGGTTTGGTCACGTAATGCATATGGATGTAGACAGTTGCAAACAGAAGTGCCAACCATTTAATGTGGATGGAGCCTGCAGAAGAGGGAGGCCCAGGAAGACATGGGATGAAATATTGAAGGTCAATGTCAAGATTCTGCAGAGAAAGAGGCTTGTAGATGCCATTATGAAAGGCTGCTGAATGTGGAGAATGAATGGGAGGAGGAGAGCCCGCCAAATGTTGATCCAGTTGAGGGACCAGCTACCTGAATCGATAGCACCCTGGTAGATAAAAGAATTAAGGATATGAAGTCAGGAAAAGCCCCCACCCCATCAGGAATCACTACTAAGATGCTTAAAATATCTGATGGTGTGGGTTATGGTCTTGTCACCCATATTGTAAATCAGGTAGTTCACGAAGGAGTCATACCCAATGACTGGTGTAGCAGCTCCATAGTCAACTTCTGCAAAGGTAAAGGTGATGCTTTAAACAGAAATAGCTACAGAGGTATCAAACTGCTGGATCAGGTGATGAAGGTCACGGAGAGGGTCAATGCCCAACTAATTACGGAGAGAGTTGGTCTAGATGAGATGCAGTTCGGTTTTGTGCCAGGTAAAGGCACCACTGATGCTATATTTCTGGTAAGGCAACTACAGGAGAAATACCTAACCAACGATAAACTTCTGTACTTGGCTTTTGTTGATTGGAGAAAGTCTTTGACAGGGTCTCCCGATCCCTTATCTGGTGGATGATGCAGAAACTATGGATAGACGAGTGATTAGTAAGAGCTGTACAGGGATGCTGTCAGTAAGGTGAGGGTCGGCAACAAGTATAGTGAAGAATTCCAGGTAGAAGTAGGAGTTCACCAAGGATCAGCCCTCAGCCCCCTCTTATTCAGGCAATAACAGGAATTCAAGACAGGCTGTCCCTGGGAGCTTCACTATGCTGATGACCTTGCTTTCATAACTGAATCACTACCAGAACTAGAGAAGAAATTTCATGTGCGGAAGCAAGGTTTAGAATCAAAGTGCTTTAGAGTCAATGTTGCAAAAACCAAAGTTCTAGTAAGTAGGAAGGTGAACAAATCACAAACCCCTTCAGGTAGATGGCCCTGCTTGATCTGTCGAAAAGGTGTAGGTAGAAACTCCATAAGATGTACCCAGTGTAAGCTATGGACACATATGAGGTGCAGCAACATCAAAGGAAGGTTAACCAGGATGATAGTTTTTGTGTGCAGCAGATGCACAGGGGCAATAAACACCGAAGATGTTCAGAAAACAGATTCCATCACATGCTAAGGGGAGAAACTAGAAGTAGTTGATAGCTTCTGCTGCCTAGGTGACCAAGTCTGTAGTGGGGGTGGATGCTCTGAGAGCGTTGCCACTAGAATAAGAATAGTCTGAGCAAAGTTCAGAAAATTCCTACCTCTGCTGGTAACAAAGGGCCTCTTGCTCAGAGTGAAAGGTAGACTGTATGATGCATGTGTGTGAACTGCCATGCTACAAGGTAGTGAAACATGGGCCATCACAGTTGAGGACATATGCAGGCTTGAAAGGAATGAAGCTAGTATGATCCGCTGGATGCGTAATGTCAGTGTACACACACAGAGTGTAAGTGCCTTGAGAGAAATGTTGGACATAAGAAGCATCAGATGTGGTGTGCAAGAGAGACGACTGTGCTGGTATGGTCATGTGTTGTGTATAGATAAGGAGAGCTGTGTGAAGAAGTGTCACTCCCTAACAGTGGAAGGAACCCGTGGAAGAGGTAGACCCAGGAAGACATGGGATGTGGTGGTGAAGCATGACCTTTAAATGTTGGGCTTCATAGAGGCAATGACAAGAGACCAAGACCTCTGGAGATATGCTGTGATTGAGAAGACCCGGCAAGTGAAGTGAGATCACAGCCGTAACCTATACCAGTGTTGCATAACCAGCCATTTAAAAAGTACCTTTGAATAATCGGGCAACACGCCATGCTTGAGGAGACCTATTGGGTCAAGTAAAATCAAAATCAAAGTCATAGTCAGAATGTCAATCAAATCGAAATCAAATGGAAATTGTAGATGTGGCTGATGCCAGTGCCACCTGACTGGCTCCTGTGCTGTTGGCACGCAATAAGCACCATTCATGTGTGGGTTGATATGAGTGCCACCTGACTGGCTCCCTGTGCCGGTGGCACGTAAAAAGCACCATCTGAATGTGGCCAATGCCAGTGCTGGCTGACTGGCTCCCATGCCAGAGGCATGTAAAAAGCTCTCACTACACTCACAGAGTGTTGGTGTTAGGAAGACAATGCAGCTGTAGAAACATTGCCAGATCAGATTGGAGCCTGGTGCAGCCAGTCCCCAGTTAAACCGTCCAGCCTGTGCCAGCATGGAAAACGGACGTTAAACGATGATGATGATGATGATGATCTAGGGGGCTTGTCATCCGCAGACAAAAATAAGAATAAAAACCTTTTGAAATGGAAGAAGGTAATACAGTCCAGAAAGGTCCTTGCAGTCTTCAATCTGGTCACCAATGAATATTCGCGTTCGTACATTTTTGGCTTTGGAAACACAATTTGGGACATTCCTGAAATGACAAATTAATTAATTTTAAAACGGAAATAAAAACTCTAGCATTAAAGTGAAACATTTAATTGGAAGAAATTTCATTATATCTATTGGTTTCAAATTTTAACACAAGGCCAGCAATTTTGTGGGAGTTTGTAAATCGATTACATCGACCCCAAAAGCAAAGTCATCCTCAGCGGAATCTGAATTCAGCACTTAAAAACAGACGAAATGCCGCTAAGCGTTTGCCCGGCGTGCAAACTATTCTGCCATCTCGCTGCCTTATCTCATTTTATCTACTGAAAAACAACACGCATCTTCGAACATGTGCAGCAATAGTTTCCTTCAAACTTTTATACGAGTTTTAATTAAAATTACTATGTTACTGACGCCATAAGAACTTATAAAGTTTCACGAAAACGTGAAATAATTTTCTTAGAAACCCAATATTTACATGCTACTGTTTATAGCTTCATGTGCTTCGCGATCCACTGTTTCAAAAAATTAAATTAGGGCGCTTGCATATTAAAAGGTCGACACTAATGTTATTTTTCAACCTGGTTGCACAACAAATACCCAGTTACCCGCAACATTACTAATACCGTTAATGACACGTTTAAAGTTTAATCCCTTAAGTGAAATAGCTACAGTAATGTCCCTTATATTCACAAAGAAAAACAACAATCGTATTTTTCGAACTTTACAGAGCCAGTCTTTACAGTTTATCACCACATTAAATCTGGAACAATATATGTATACATCTCTCCCTCTCTCTCTTTCTCAAATGAGAGGAATATACAGTAAATAAAACGAAAAAAATACACAACACATCAAAATAGCGACAGAGCAAAGCTTAGCGTCGATATATTTATTCGTCCGTCTTAACAGGTAGTAGAAATAGGTACTACTAAAGCAGCGCGGACCCGAACGCTCAGTCGCGCGTCCGCGTTAGCTAGTCTTGAGTAGTCGATCCTAACCCTAACCCTAACCCTAACCCGCGTGGTTAGGGTTAGGGTTAGGGTTAGGATCGACCACTCACGACTAGCTAGCGCGGACGCGCGACTGCGCGTTTGGGTCCGCGCTGCTTTAGTAGTACCGTAGAAATATATATATATACACACACACAAACATGTGAGTGTGTGTGCGATAGAGAGATAGATAGACAGATAGATAGATAGACCAATAGATAAATAGACAGATAGATAGATGTAGATATAAACAAAAGACGATGAAGCCACGTGAGTGGATTTCAATTAGTGAACTCTAAATAATTTCGATTAATACAATACCAAGTTTGGAAAAAAAAATGGGAAATGTAATGCACTGAATAAAATAAATGCATGAAGTACTTTGGAGATATTACCTTGGTTGTCCATCAGTGGAAAATCCTATTTTGGAAAAACCGGCACCGTTGTCTAGAACAACTACCGCCATCGTGCCATAAATCAAACTTAATGTCGTAAACAGTAATATTTCTCTTTCTCTACAAAAACCGTTTAAATGGATTTTTAAAATTATTTGAACAGTTTAAAACGTATTAAAGTTTTTTCATATCATTTTTATTATTAATAATTAATTTGGAAGTAATTGTCGTAAACGAGTGTGCACCAGCAGTCACGATACGATAGCCAGTCTGCTGTATCAAGTATTTACATTTAAAATTTGTCGGACGTTGTTTTTTTTTCACGATCAGTCAATAAATAAATATAATATACCGATGTTCATTTAATAATTCCCTATTATTTTGTGAGCTAATGCCGAGGAAAGTTTTTAATTCACAGCAAACCAGCCTTTTGAACTTTTTCAACATTCCATTATTTTCGGTTACCCTTATTCTTTTACTCTTTTACTTGTTTCAGTCGTTTGACTGTGGCCATGCTGGAGTACCGCCTTTAGTCGAGCAAATCGACCCCAGGACTTATTCTTTGGAAGCCTAGTACTTATTCTATCGGTCTCTTTTGCCGAACCGCTAAGTTACCAGGACATAAACACACCAGCATCGGTTGTCAAGCGATGTT
>NC_068982.1:55518206-55523076 GCF_001194135.2 Octopus bimaculoides | reverse complement strand
GACAAACATACACACACACACACACACACACACATATATATATACACATATATACGACGGGCCTCTTTCAGTTTCCGTCTACCAAATCCACTCACAAGGCTTTGTTCGGCCCGAGACTATAGTAGAAGACACTTGCCCAAGGTGGCACGCAGTGGGACTGAACCCGGAACCATGTGGTTCGTAAGCAAGCTACTTACCACACACCCAATTGCTGGAGTCATTAGACTGCAGCTATTTTAGGGCACCGCCTTGAAGGATTTTTGATCGATTTTTTTCCTGAAGTTTGGTACTTATTTTATCCATTTTTGCGTAACCGGTCGTCAATTAATATGGGAGACAAACCTGCTATTATATATATATATATATATATATATGACGGGTTTCTTTCAGTTTCCATCTACGAAATCCACTCACAAGGCTTTAATCGGCCCAAGACTATAGTAAAAGATGGATCTTTACCCTTTGGCCGACACATTTAAAAAATAACTTTTGGGGTAAAGATCTGTAAAAGACTCTAGCCTAAGGTGGCACGCAGTGAGACCGAACCAGGAACCATGTGGTTGGGAAGCAAACTTCTTACCACACAGCCATGCTTAGTACCTTTTTTTCTCTCTCTCTCTTTTTCTTTTTTAATGGCAAAGTCAAAGGAAGTAGTGTAGTGTCAATGACCCTATAGTGATTCGAACCCTAACCGCTAGATACTCGGTTAGGCATCACGAGTGAGCTACCTTTGTTTCACGTGAGTGATCTCTAAATCGGCCAATCAGCGAGGCGTGATATGGCTTCTCAGATTTTCAAGAATTACCCACGCCTCAACTTCTTACATACAGACTGTTACTATTGTGTACTCTAAGAACTGGCAAATTCTTATATGTGTTACTGACTCTTTTTCTATCTGCTGTATCTCACGCATACACATACATGTATCACTTACACACACACTTTTCTTTACACGACGGCCTGTCTTTTATTGTGTTTTCATTATGTCGCATTCACACTCACACACAGACATACATTTTTATGCTACAATAAATATTACGGTTATTCATCTTAATCGGTTGTGTTCTATCGTCTTCCTTACTGGCCATTTACGAATTCACTATGTTATCGAAGTATAACATATGTATATCATTTGATATATTTTTGTGTTCGACCATGTGACGCGTTTAATAAAAGGAGCCCTGTTTTTCCATTCGTCACCATTTCTCCTTTTGGGTTCGCACGGTCGTTCTTACACCCTCTTTTAAACATTCCACATCACTATAATACATTACCAACAAGCACACCACAACAATGGCGAAAAGGCTATCCATTGTGACAATGGTGCCTCAGACGTTCACAATATATTGTTATTGACTACCTCGATACAAGCGACTAATCAACTTCCACAACAACCCTTTTGGTGTTAAAAAGGAGACGGATAAAGCCTGCTCGGTCCGAACAGAAACGATCTTCCAGACAGTTTTCCACAGTATCCTTGTACCAAATTTCTTTCTCATAGTTAATGACCTTGCAGTCTTGTACAAACATCTATATATTAGATAAGTGTAGGAAAGACTTAATTAGCACATAAAGGAATTTAAACTTGATGTTGCCGTCAACACCAACATAGGCATAGTTAACTCCTTAGTTATGATAGATCAGTAAATACCAACTATATACAAAGCTGAACGAGAACATAAGATTTGTAACGCACGCCTTAAGGGATACTTCTTTCTCTCTTTGTTATATAAACTTGAATACGGACGTAGTAGATAACAGCTAGCCTTCGGCCGCACCTTTGGACCCTGTTGTGTCCACCACTCTGACCAATCAAACTCTGATTGGTTGGTATTGGCGCAATTTGTCTCCTGTTCTATTGCGCGCCAAGATGCAGCCTTCAGATAAGGTCGCGTGAGACAGTCTTTTCTGAACCTCAGTTTGAGCCAACAGTATGTTATAAATAGCTAGCCTCTCACCGTCACATTTTGTCAGTCTTCTCGGCTCCAGACTTTCTGCGGTCTAGCCACTGACCACAGAGTACACAGCCAGTTCCAACGACGACACCACAGCAACCACATGGAGACTCAACACACAACCAACAGCATACGGCTATCTCCATCTTCGTCGCCTCCATCTACTTAACGTCAACAACAACTTCTTGCTACGTACACAGCAACCAACAGCACTCGCACAGGTTCTATCTCCACACTGCGAATTACTTCACCATGGCTAACAGCAAATACAACCTGCGAGAACTCCTGTACCAAGTAACCGGCAGCAGCATTGAAGCCACGACCTCTCACGACATGTGCCTCTCCCCGGCTCTGCTACGCGGTCTCAACTTCTTGTTACAGCACCTCAACCACTGTGTACCTTGAATATGAATTGGTATTTATCATCCTTGTATCTGGACGTTCTTCTAACTTCATTGTAGACTCTTTCCTATGCTCTGCATTTCTCGCACACGTATATCCATGTTTGTATATACATACACTTTGTTTACATGACGGCCTGTCTACTAATGTTTATATGTCGCACTCACACACACAGACATACATGTTGACATATCAATAAGATCTCCTCTTAAAACCTTCTACCGGTTGTGTCTCTCTTTTCCTTCTGGCACTTATATTTATTTATCCTCTTTTCATGTTTCTATTTGTATCGACAGTGCGACGTACTAAAGGAGCCATTCCTCGCCACCTTCTCCAGATCTCACGGTCCTTACAGATTCTTATCAACCTCCCAATATATTTAGACATTTAATTAGCAGCCTAAGTAGAATATTTAATGCATCTTTAAAGAGAAAAACTTTCAAAAAGGTTGTCAGTTATAATACTACATTAAAAAAAGACTAGTTTAAAGAAAAGTATGAGCTTCTTACCCAAACATGAGCAACAAACTAATACATTAAATGGTTTAACACACCTTTCGGCAAAAATGTATTATCAATTATGGCAATAAATGTATTAGACCTAACAAAAAAATATGCCCTATTCAGTTACAAAGTACTAAAAAAAAGGAAAAACAAAGTTTAGTCTGTTGTAGTAGTATAAAAAACACCAGCATCATAATAATACGGGTATGTTGGGAGATAGTCAGAACAATATTCAAGAAGCCGAAGACAATATCAAAACAAAGAAAGCAACTGGAAAATGTTTTATGAAAGCAATAATCTACAAAGTGAAGGTAACAGCCTTCTAGAGGAAAACAAAATGCAACATTGGTATGAGAGAAGGCAGTTTTAAAGACTATTTCCCCATCTATAAATTCACCTTCAAAGATAGGTCGGGGTGGAGAATAAGTTTACAATTGTATTTTGTTCAAGAGTCAAAACAGTAAATACCGTGCACATCGGTGTGAAGAGAAGCACTTCCTGGATTCTTAGCCATGATTCCAAATCCAGACTAGATTTTTCTATGAGTACCTTCCAATTATTTCAGCATTAGCACTAAGAAATTTATGAGAGTCAACTATTAACACGTGACAATCTCGCATCAAATTTAATTCAAAGCAGATAACAAATGAAAAATCTCTTGTTTAGTAGGAAAATATAAATAGGACCAAATTCAGTTCTCTCTCTTGCATCTGGTGTCTGGTCAAAGGAACATTTCGGTAATGACATGTCACCAAGGGAACATACAACGTCCAGCCTCTCTACTCGTTAACCCAGTGAGATAAATTCTATTACTGTTTCTCTCCCCTTCTTCCATCCGTCTTCTAGCAGTCAACGCAAGATGAAAACAGCTACCTTAGAAACAGATAATTGAACTTCAACTAATCTTTGTAAAACTACTCGAAGGAGTTGTTTCTTATATTGTAACGTTAAAATAAAGATCATTTTAACTATTATTTTTCTCCTGCCATTTATTTGGTGCATAATAGTGTATTTGTTACATTGTTTTCAGCTCATGTCCTCCCTTTTGGAGTATGCAGTCAGCGATAAAATAAATTTTGTTTTCTTTATTTGCTGGCGCTAGTTTTAGGTACAAATATCTGCACCTAAAACCAAAGATTAATTATTTATTTAGTTTTGCTGATTCAAGCAACTGAAATTACAATCTGAAACAAAAAAAATTGTTTTTTCAAAATTTTAAATTCTTACTCCCTCTCACTTCCCACAACTTTCTTATTTTTGTCTTTTTTAAATATCTTTGTATTCATACATTAAACATCATACATTACAATTTTTCAAAATGTAAGTTTTCACAGTTTTTGCTCCCTCCCCACACTCTGTAATCTTTTGATTTTTTTTTATGACCGTAGGCGATCTTGTAGCTATTGAAAACAACAGAACTTACTATCCTCAGGTATCACATGACAGGAAAAACAGTAAACTGCGAAGGTTATGAACACCGGTTACATGACAGTAATTCCTGTGTGATGAACTTCAGTTTTACGCACAAAATGTTTTTGTCTGGAATTTGTGGGTGAATACAGGCAAAAAGTCTTATCAATACTGGGAATATACTTGCTATAGAACTGAGTATATTGTATGCTATTTTCCCAATATCATGGAATGATACAAAGAAATAGTCATCAAGTTTTTAACTTGATTATTAGGCGCCATTTTCTTCTGAAATATAATTAAGTTGGCTTAGGTTCCATCTGCCATGTGTGAAAGTTCTATTTAAATTTGTCTTTTCATATCTGTTTTCTCTACCTTTTGTATCGACATTTCAATTTCCGACCATGTCAAAGTTCATAGGTAATTTATCCATGTTTTCGCAGTTACAAAATAGATATTAATTTTTCTAATATTGCTGTGCTATTTAGCGTTGAAAATTAATAATTTTAGCTTCAAAATGTACTGAAAAATTGGTAATTTTCGAGCTTACATATGCACACACACACACACACACACACACACACACACACACACACACAC
>NC_068982.1:55516785-55518147 GCF_001194135.2 Octopus bimaculoides | reverse complement strand
CACACACACACACACACACACACACACACACACACACACACACACACGATTGGTTATTAAAGATTGGTTATTAAAGATTGGTTATCAAAGACAGAATATTTCTTCGCACAAATACGTAACAACTGAGAACCTCTCCATATTTCTTCTGAATGGTAAAACGTGAAACGTTAGTGTATGTATTCGAGAAAAAACTTCAGTAAGCTTCCTCTCTCTATATAAAACAAAAGATGTCTGTATATGTAATACGTATGCATTTCTACAGTTTTCAACCGATTTTCACCAAACTTCACACACACATTACTTTTGTGTCATGCACTATAACATTTTGCCCAGAGCTCCCGCGTAATGCGACAAACCGACCGTGAAAAAAGTTTTCCACATGGGTTTGTCTCCAAAAAACCGCAGTTTTCAACCGATTCTCTTCCTTTGACTTCTGCAGTTTTCAAGCGAGTCTCTCCCTTTTCTCTCTCTCCACTTATCTCTTTTTCTCACTTTCAGTTATACAGATATTTATTTCTCTCACTCACTCACTCACTCACTCACTCACTCACTCTCTCTCTCTCTCTCTCTCTCTCTCTCTCTCTCTCTCGCTCTCTCTTTCTCTCTCACTCTCTCTGAAAATTGACTTCAGTGTATTTCAATTTTGTCGTGCGCAAATGCCTTTGTCTTCACGCTATTTGTACGTTCTCCCTACAACATTACTTTACTTATTTTAAATTTTCTGTACTCCGTCTATTGAAATTCACTATTTACATTTTTCCCTCCATCGAAAACCGTTGTGTAATATTGCTTTACTTTTATTCTTTCAATTTTGTGTGTGTGTGTGCTTAAGTGTTCAATGTGCACAAGATAGTAAAGGACATTTCAAACCATGACGTCACAAATATGAGTGTATACGTGTCTCTGACTGGATGTGTGTGTGTATGTCTCTCTGACTCTGTGTGTGTTTCCGCGTTAGGTATGTTATTAATCATACACACAAACACCTACACATACATATACACATGTGACAACTGACATACATGAATGTATGTCTATATATGTTTCTCTTACCATATGCATGTGTTTGTATGTGAGAGTGTATGTGTGCGTATCGTCACTTTTTATATGAACGTGTGTGTGTGTTTGCGCGCCCGTTACCTACGTTATTAAACACACACAAACATCTACACAAACTCTTGACAAAAAACAATTACGGTGAATGTCTAAATTATATAGAAAACTAGCAGAAATACCCGGCGTTGCCCGGGTTAAAGCGAATAATGAAATCTAAAAACGCCGTCTAGACTACGCATCATCTTTATATATAGAGATGTATATACACACACGCACCCAAACACACGTATATATATGTATATCAAT
>NC_068982.1:55512925-55515826 GCF_001194135.2 Octopus bimaculoides | reverse complement strand
CTCTCTTTCTCTCTTTCTCTCTCTGTGAAAGTATCTGTCACTATAGTATCGAAATGTGATTGTTTCAGTTAGTGGAATAGTTTCATTTTTAAAGTGAAAGTATTTGACATGAGTGTTTTTGTTTCACTTTTGACACGTAATACTTAAATAGTGGAGGAGATATTATGTTGCCGTGTGCTCGAACTCTGCAATAAGTTAATAATTTTTTTTGACTAAAACACAACTGGAACCCTAAGTAAGGCATGTGTAAATTTGAATGAAATTGGTTGCGTAGTTCTCGAGTTTTAGGGATTCACACAGACAGACAGACAGACAGACAGACAGACAGACACACATTCTCATTTTTATATATATAGATACACATCTACCGTTCCATTAACAGTTCATAATTATCGCAGCAGTTGCAAGGTTGCAAAGTATTTACAATTTGCTTATATTTGGTTACTTTACACTGCATACAAAAAATATAGGCGTACTACATACACACAACTGCTTACAAAAATAGAAATTAATGTATATTGTTTTCTATGTATATAATTATTTGTTTAAGATATTGAAAAAATATATGCTACCAAAGTCAAAACGTAATCTCTCCAGAAACACATATAAAGCAAGGAGGAGTGCAGAAAACCGAAGGCGAGAGTCTCAAGAGATAAGGGACATGAGACTTTCTCAACATCAGCAAAGGCATGCTGCAGCACGTCAGATGAAGTCTCAATACAGAACGGACATGGCACTTTCCAAAGATCATCAAATGCATGTTGCAGCATATCAAATACAGTCTCAAGAGATAAAGGAGATGAGACTTTCTCAACATCAGCAAAAGCGTGCTGCAGCACGTCAGATGGAGTCCCAGGAAAGAAGGGAGATGAGACTTTCTCAAGATCAGCAAAGGCACGCTGCTGTACGTCAAATGGAATCTCAAGATAGAAGAGAGATGAGATTTTCTCAAGATCAGCAAAGGCATGCTGCAGCACTTAATGCTGAATCATTAAAACAATGTTTAGCATGTCAGATTACACAGAGGCCCAATAGAATAGCTCTCCGAAACAAACTACGTACAAATTCGTTCTTCACAACACCTGGAGCTGCTTTCAGATATGATCCATCCCATTCTTATGAAAATGATAATTCTGTCCGAATTGGTGTGCTAAACTCAAATTGTCGTTTATGCAAAGTTTTAACATTTACTCCACAAATATTTTGTCGTCAATGCCACACTTTCCTGTATCACCTGTTTCAACATAAATGCAATACACACACACACACACACACACACACACACACACACACACACACACACACACACACACACACACACACACACACACACACACACACACACACACACACACACACACAAACTATGCTGTTTTAATCCAGAGCAACGCCGGATATCTCTGCTAGTTGGAAATAAAATAGAATAAAATATTATTTTGTATCAAATTCTCGTACAACTGGATCGTGAAGCTCATCAAATATTGATACATTTTTCTCTTTAAAAAAAAAAATTGTTATTCTGAAAGTGTGAAAATGCAGGATGACATTTTGCGATATATGATTTCAGAATCGCAAGATCATTCATCAGTAAACTATTTTATACTGTAAATGATTTTGTTGAGAACTTGTAAGTTTTGCAATATAGATAGAAACTTTTTCTTTTTTTTTTAAATATAGAGAAATTTCACGAGCTTACTTATATACAGAGAGGTCATGCTAAAAATATTTTTCTGAGGTTTGTATTTCTATACTGAAGCTGAATGTTAAAATGAATAAAAGAGGTAAAGTAACTGGAAGTATGGTACTCCAATTAGGTTGTGACCTACATATATAAATTATCTCATAACCCCTTTATATAATGTGAAGGGCAAGTTGCATTTCACTTCTATTTCAACTGAAAGATTAGATCATTAATTTGAACATATTTTTATTAGGGAGTGTATATAGCGTACATAGCATTAGTGATGAGTTAGGAACATGTGTGTGTGTGTGTGTGTGTGTGTGGTTAAATAGGTCAGTATTCGATTAACTAAGCCACAAATCAAGTTTGGAAATGAACAAAAATCTGAAGACACATCTCACACAATTGTTCAATGGCGGTACTAATGGACAATTCTTTTTTCAACGACAAATAAACACTTTCAAAGTCATGTATTTGCATATATCTTGCTAAGCATATAACTTGAACCGATAGAAAGTCAATACTAATTTTTTGTAAACGTTATGTAAATTAGCATTTTTTATATATAAGATGTAACTTAGGTGCCACTTTAGCATGCTGTCTAACTCTGACCTCTAACTTTAAACCCTAACCCAGATCAGGTTATTTCACGGTGTAGACTATGGATACTGCGGTAGACTGCACTCTAAAGTAGAGCATAACTTGTTTATTATTCGTTACATTCCGGTTTTATATCAAATGAATAAAATAGAAACTTTTAAATTAACGAAATAGATTTTGAGTTCACCAGAGAAATTTTTATCATAGTTTACAGTTTAGCAAATAGAAATCGATGTTTGTCAGATATGGAAGAGACAAGAATGAAATCAATTTGGGAAACTTCAAACATTCGCGATTTTTTTTTTTCCAATTCTCATTACAGAGTACATTACAAAATTGATAAGAAATGAAAAATTCAGTAAAATTATGGAAAACGAACAGAAAATACGTTACACTTAATTTCAGTGAGGATTTATTTGTGATTTCTGTGTTCTGAAGGAAGGAATAGCGGGAGTAAGATTATTTTCTTTTAATGTGAGTTACATATGTTTCAGAATGTACAATAAGATAAAATGAAAGAAAATAACGAAAAAAGAAAAAAAAAAAATCATTTTTGTAGTTGTTGCCGTTCCAAAGGCATGATGAGCGTGTGTGTGTGTGTGTGTGTGAGAGAGAGAGAG
>NC_068982.1:55506295-55512914 GCF_001194135.2 Octopus bimaculoides | reverse complement strand
GGGGGGGGGGGAGAAAGAAAGAGGTGGGGTAGAGATACCAACATTTAAACGACATGGATTTTAAAAATTCTTCTTTTAAAACAGTTTCCCTTCATTGTTTTGAAATGTGTAAAAAAACAAAAACAAACAAAGCGGAGGAAACCCCGACAGTTTCCAGTAAGAGTAGGTGGGGGTACAATGAGTAATATTTACTGGATTTTTGACTCTGAAGAAAATATATATGTTTTAAATGTTCACCACCTTGCCAAAACTATACATATTCAGAACACTATTTCAGAAAATTATTACTGTTCTCTTTGAGAACATAAAAGACAAACTTAGGCGGGGCAAAATGGGCAAAACAAGACAAGGTGAATATACCATTCCAGTTCTCCAGAATTAAATTTGAAAAAAACGAGTCATACACATAAACATCCATCCTCAGAGATCAGAAATGCAACAAAATTTTAAATATTTTGGTCAAATGAAAGAGGTTTATGGAAAAATAGCACATAATAGGCGCAGAAGTGGCTGTGTGGTAAGTAGCTTGCTTACCAACCACATGGTTCCGGGTTCATTCCCACTGCGTGGCATCTTGGGCAAGTGTCTTCTACTATAGCCTCGGGCCGACCAAAGCCTTGTGAGTGGATTTGGTAGACGGAAAGTGAAGAAGCCTGTCGTATATATGTATATATATATATATGTGTTTGCGTGTCTGTGTTTGTCCCCCAACATCGCTTGACAACCAATGCTGGTGTGTTTACGTCCCCGTAACTTAGCGGTTCGGCAAAAGAGACCGATAGAATAAGTACTAGGTTTACAAAGAATAAGTCCTGGGGTCGATTTGCTCGACTAAAGGCGGTGCTCCAGCATGGCCGCAGTTAAATGACTGAAACAAGTAAAAGAGTAAAGAGTAAAGAGTATAATATGAAATTAATGAAACTCAACTAAATCTAAAAGCTCAACATAAAATGTTCTTTACTATAGCTTCTTCACTATAGCTTCTTCGCCAAAGATAATCCATATATTTTATTAACTACCTCAATTACAATTGGGTCAAATTTGAGGAAAAATTTCTTGAAAATAGTACGTGTCACCTATATTTCAAACTCTCAGCTACAACAGCTATGTAAACTATACTGACCAATTTTTAATCCCAACTACATAACTTATACTGACCAAATTTTACTTCCAAAGATGATGCAATGGTACAAAATGAGAGAAAATAACAAGAAATCAGAAATGATTTATTTTGACCCAGTTACCAATTTTACCCCGCTTCCATATAGTAATTTCAAAGTGTTTGACAGAACAACCAAAAATATATGAAAAAAAAAAAAAAAAGGTTCGATAGAGAACATTCAACGATAGAGAACATTCAACGCTGAAAAGACAAATCAAACAGCGTTTCAACTCTGTGTGAGTATATGTGTGTATGTGAGCGTGTAGAAGGGAAGAATGTGAATGTATGTGAACATTGACAAGTGTATTAATTTGATTTACCATCCATATTTATATATAAAATACTACAATTAGCCATCATTCTTGACGGCACGGGGCCAGCTAATATGCAATAATTCTAAAGTTGAAAACAAAATGCTTTTAGCTGTTAAGAGATGTGATTTTATAATTAAAACTAAATTAAAAAGTTTTCTTTACTTACTTGCTTTATAAAATATGACCAGTTTTTCAAAGACTCACTAAAAAGTACAAATGTGTGTGTGTGTGTGTGTGTGTGTGTGTGTGTGTGTGTGTGTGTGTGTGTGTTTGTACCTTTAACCGCTATTGGTCAAGCCAAGGTCAAGCTCAGTCATGCATTGAAAGAAAGATTTCCTAGAGACAATAACATTTTTTTTATCAATCTCTTTATATTTATATACACTTATACTTATACACACTCACACACACAAACACACACACACAAGCACACATATACACACAGAGACATACAGACATACATTTTTAGGAGTGTTCTGTTGTTTCCCTTTTCTCTGTTGTCCCAAAAGCAGTTACCGAAGTGCAGCACCTAAGGAATCAAATTTAGGAAATACCCACCCAAGCTCAAGGACCTCGAAGTGGACCTACTGGGCATCATTCCCAAGCTAAAATTCCATAAGTTCTCTTGCGTCTTCCAATGTAAGCTCCGTACCGACATTAGTTTGCTAAAAAAAAAAAAAATTCGGATAGGTCCCTAATTTCCCTACATAAGATTAAAAATCTATATAGGATAGACACTCTTAATTATGATAGGTAGCTAGAAAACAATATTACACGGAATTATAGGCGCGCTTCCCCACACATATACAACAACAACAGTGAAGCCAAACAATTAGCCAACGACTTAGATATAGCTGATAGGGTAGAGATCTCAGCTAAAAGGAACGTCTTTATTACCATCAAAGACTATAAATCGAACTTTGCCAGAAACCCTAAATGCCGCCCGATTAATCCGGCCAAATCCGAAATCGGTCTAGCGAGCAAGCATATATTGAGAAACATCAATAACGACATAGAGAGAGCCATCAACCTTTCCTTATGGTATAGCACCAACGAGGTGACTGCATGGTTTAATACCAACAAGGGGAGAAGCTGAGCAAGATTCATTCAGTTTGACATAGTCGATTTTTACTCGTCAATATCAAAAGGGTCACTTGTCAAGGCGCTTGGCATTAACGACAGGGATATATATGTCATTATGCACGCCAGAAAAACAGTGCTGTTTAATAAAGGTTCGGCTTGGGTCAAGCAGTCTGACCCCGCGGGCTCCTTTGACATAGCGATGGGGGTCTACGACAGTGCTGATGTATATAACCTCATCGGGTTGTATATCATTGATACCCATAAGAAAAAGTTCCCCTCTGTCCTCTTTGGTGACTACAGAGATGCCGCCCTGACCATCTCTAGAGGAGTAAACGGGCACACCCTAGATAGGCTTACGAAAGATCTAATTAGCACACTTGGTTCCATGGGACTGAAAGATACCATCGAGACCAATCTCACCACCGCGGACTTCTTAGACCTTCGACTTGGGCTCCAGTACATACAGTACATACCGCAAGCCAAATGAAAAACTAACGTACTTCAACACAGCCTCCTATCACCATCCATTGTATTCGAAAACCTGGTGAAGGGTGTTAGCAAGAAGATCACGAACCTTTCCTCTAGCCAAGAGATTTTTGATGCAACAATCCCCTGCTATAACGAGGCTCTAGCTGCTAACAGATTTAGGGACTACATCTCCTAAATGCCGTGCCCCAACATCTGTAAAAGGAAGCGTCGCAGAATAATCATTTGGTTTTCCCTCTTCTCTCTTAAATTAAAAACGTCTGTAGGTAGGATATTCCTTAAGTTAATAGATAAACATTTCAAACGTTCACATAGGTACGCACCCATTTTCAACAGGTACAACCTTAGGGTCTCTTTTAGTTATTCCCCCAATATTAAGAGCATTCTAGTTAGCACCCCTAGACCACGGGCGGAGACAGGATGCTCATGCAAGAACCACAAAAGATGCCCAGTGAGAGGCCACTGCGAAACTAAGGGAGTCGTCTATGAAGCTGAGATGCTGGCCGACCCATAATAGCAGCAGAAACATCAGCAGCTCCTCCAACAGCCTCTACAGTAGCAGGGACGACAGTACCAATAGTAGCAGTAACAGAGACACGAACTGAACCAGCGGTAACAACAATACAATATCAACTGCAGCAATGGCAGTATCCCTAACGGCAGCAGCAACATCGGTAGCTTCCCCAACGGCTACTACAGTAGCAGGCTCGACTGTCCCAATAGCAGCACCATCATCAGCGACAACAACAATAACAACAACGACAGCAATGGCAGTCTCCCTAACGGAAATAGAAATAGAGCCATTGCCAGTGATATCTATAACAGTAGTGACGACGATGATAACAACAACATAACAACAACAGCACCATTACCAACACCAGTAGTGATGGCACCAATATCATCGCCTCCTCCAATGACGCCAACACCAACAGTGCCAGTACCAACAACAGCTGTAGCAGCAACGCCAACACCAGCAGACACAGCATCACCAACACTCGACGACAGAGATAGATCGGTTGCTCCAGTAGCACATTCAAACAACACCTCTCCAACCACAGATCCTCCTTCAGGATACCGGAAAGGAGATACGTTACGTCACTAGCTAGCCATGTATGGCAGTTGAAAGACGATGTGATTTCATACACAATAGAATGGAGAATCCTAGAAAATCCAGGCCCCTACATAAACGGGACCAAGCGTTGTAAACTATGCATAGCGGAACAGGTGAGAATTCTAAAGGACTCCTTCAACCCGGGAGACATCCTTAACTCCAGAATAGAAGTCTTTGGACCGTGTTTACATTTCGGGAAATTCCTACTGGCCTATTGGAACCCACAAGATAATAGGGTCACTTGCGATCAATAGCTAAAGGGAGCCAATCCCCTGTTGTTGACATTGAGTAGCGAGGTCCTTGCCTTCTCCACATTCTAGAGAGGCCACTCGCAACAGAAGCCTTAAGCAAATAGGCTTTTGGATCTGATGATACGCCTTAATGCTTAGCGCTTTATGGATGTGATACTCAATGTAATTCCATAAACTGGCCTCATATAACTTTATTTGTATCATATACTGCTCTTTAACTTAGAGTGTGTTTCTTTTTCGGATTTATGTTTTACCGACGGTGTGTGTGTGTGTGTCCGTGCCCACCTGCACTTGACAGCCAGTGTTGATTCTTTACGTCTCCATAACTTAGCGGTTCGGCAAAAGAGACTAAGAGAATAAGCTCCAGGTTTTAAAATATAAGCACTTGAGTCACTTCGTTCTGCTAAAATTCTTCAACACAGCATCTCAGCATGGCCACAGTCTAAATTACTGAAACAAGTTAAAAGATATATTAGTATACTTATACCTGTGTGCTCCGCACGACTTTATTTCCTCACGACTTTATTTCCTCACGACTTTATTTCCTCACGACTTTATTTCCTCACGACTTTCATAAAAAAAAAAACAGGTCTACGATTATATCAGTATTCAACGTCAGGCAAAATAATTACTGGGCACGTACATGAATTCTTTATCAACGTTTCAAGTTTCATTTTGTAGATATATATGTGATGAGTGTTAGTATGTATTAGCAGAAATGCCTGGCATTGCTCGGGATTAAAATGGCATAGTTTGTATACATATTAGTTATGTTGAAACATGTGATATGGGAAAGCATTGACAACAAAACATTTGTGGAGTAAATGATGGGCTAATTCAACTAAACGACATATCTTGCGTCCGTTTGAAGTATTCCAGGCCCTAACCTGTCATGAAAAATTGGGGGTGGGGTGTATGTGATTTTTGAACACACTGAAAAGCTGTCAGTGGATATACTCCCGTTTGTAGCGGTTGGCGCTGCGTCTAACATGATCCATTGTATGGTTGATAGTCGAATGAATGTATGTGTAATGGAGATATTGTACGTAAATGGGTATATTCCGGAAAGGGACTGCAATGGGAGACAGCAACGGGAAAGTGAACTGTTGAAATGCTGCAGAAGGTGAAGGGCTGACATTGGATTGCTGTAGAATAAGAAACATAAACTGGTGGGAGTAATTGAAGAATATGTTTTGATACTGAAGTCCATGCAGGAAACTGCTTTGTTGATGCAGTCTTCGGGTTTGTTGGTATTATGCCGAAATGGTATCCATCTTCACCATTCACAAAGAGAATTGCCTACTGGAGCGCATCGTAGGATGTAGTAATTCCTACAAAACCGCTCGGTAAACAATATTCGTTGTTTCCCTCGTGGAACAAATTGCAAATAGATTTTTTTTGCTTTCCACTCTAGAGCAGCCAACATTTAATTGCTCATGTGAGAAGAATGACTCTTCCAAGACAGTGTTTGACCCTGGGATTTGTTGATAAACTTTGCGAAGCTGATGCGAATAGGAAATTGCACTCTTCTGAATGGAAAAGGTATTTCTGCTCCCAGTGGAATGAGAAGAATTCTTGATATGAAAAGATCCTCTCCTTTTTCAATTCCAGAGAGAATGGGGGCCTCGACAACATGTGGCATCGTCTTTCTTACTACCAGACGTGTCCTATTGCAGAGTGTTGGTGGATCGAAATTCCTCAATAACATTACAGGAGTTCCCACTTCAAGTTCCAATCTGTGGGGACGTAGTCCTGGAGGCTCCAACGAATTGAGAAATCCTGTTGAATAATTTACCACCTCTTCTGGATCTGAGATTGTATCAACTGGCTTATAGATGTGAGGCCTTCCAAGAAGGTACTACAACAGCTGCTTATTAATTTTACTGACAGTGCTGTTTTCTATTTGAGCCAGTATTGCTCTTTCAGACAGCCAATTGAGATTGTGATAATTTTTTTACCAATGGATAATGTATGCACTTAACCCTGTTGAGTTAGCCTTATTCCTGTTTCTGAAGCTGGATAGATGCGTATATCTCAGAATCATTTGGTTCTTAGTTGTACCTATGTATGATTTCGTCTGGTTGTTTCTGCGGACGTCACATTGGTAAACTACGTTATTTGTCTTACATCTATTTGAGAAATGGTACTTTGTTCTATCCCTACAGCCGCATAAATAATTGGGTGTATCTACGTCCGTGTTGTATTGTGGGGG
>NC_068982.1:55504633-55506219 GCF_001194135.2 Octopus bimaculoides | reverse complement strand
GGGGGGGGGGGGAATTATTATTCAGGTCTGTACCTAAGTTAGCAGGAGGCGTTGCGTTAGTGGGGGGGGGCTTAGTCCTATTAATTGGTTGGCTGGTCGGTTATTACTTTTATTGTTCACTATCTTTCTACTTTCGTAGAATTTGTCAAGTTTCTTTTTTATTATTCATTGAGGCTATTATTGTGGCTAATTTATTAGTCAAACTGTGACCTATTCTGATTTTATTCCTAAATAATTCTGTTTTTATTATTAACGTTTATGTGTTTGTCTATGATTTGAGGTGTGTTCCTTTTCAATAGAGATAGATAGTTCAAATGTTTTGAAGAATTTATATAGTTTTTTCTTGATAAGCTCTAGTTTCTTATTTGAGGGTTTCTTAATTCTGAAGAGAGCGTCATCCTTGTATAATCCGCCTTTGAGTTCCGGGAATTCGTCCTGCATGTATGATAGCAAATAGATGCCTACCAGGTCAGTTACTTGTGCTGAATCTAGGGCTCCCATGGTGATATCAAATGAGTTAGGGGTATCTTTACGTACCCAGCGTTTGTTATCAAAGCTAATAAGTGATTTCCTCGCTTCTAATATTACATTTATTTCCTTCATGTTCAATTGTGTGTGATTTTTGGCATATATTAGGGCACTATGGAGGATCATAGAGTTAATTGAAGAGTAATGTCTATCTGTATGAATTTGTAGTTGCTCTTGTTCTGTATGTTGGAGAACCAGTTAATGGCTTCATATGTATTGGACCATAATTCCAGGGTTATTTTACTTTTTAGCTTAGGGATGTATTTATCGAGTATTAGTTTGCTTAATTTACATATGTCTTATTTATTTGGGCAATTTAATCTTACTTTTGCATCGGTTAGGAAGTTAGGTTTATGGTCTTTTATAGTGATGCGAGGTCTGGATGGCATGAAGGGTTCAGTTTTGTCCGCTAAGTTGTAGTCATTCATAATTTCTTTGGTGCTATCTGGTGCTAATTTATATCTTTTAGTGATTTCCTTATGTAGCAGTTGGTGGTATAAGTTGACTTCCAGCGTGTAAGAATTCCTAGTTTTGTCCGAGTGAACAATAATTACGTTCTGTGATTTTAGCTTATATAGTAGGTCTTTTAGGTTCTTTTGGTAGCTGTCATTCCTTAGTGGGTGTCGCTTGAATTTTAGACTCTTAATTGTATCCCAGAGTTAATTTTCAAAGGCTTTTAGGTGGCTATTTGGTAGGGGTATTTTCCTAGTTTTGAATACTCCTTTGGAGAATTCGTTTTTGTTGTGATGGTTCTATGACTCGGGTTTAGCTTCCCTATCATGATGTAAGGCTTATATCTATCTATCTATCTATTTATCTATCTATCTATCTATCTATCTATCTATATATATATATATAGATATACAGGGCAGGGAATCGTCAATTAGTAATAAAATTAATAATTAACACGTACTAAATTAACTAAAGGCAAGTGGTTTTTTTACTCTTCTCTACTGTTTTTTGTTCTGTGTGTATCAAAAATATCGCTATCAATTTAGAGTAAAATTTGTAGTTTTGGAATCAGTAGTTCTTTGGCTGCTATTTCTGAATTCTCAGTA
>NC_068982.1:55492860-55504623 GCF_001194135.2 Octopus bimaculoides | reverse complement strand
TATATATAGTCCCGAAGTGCCGGGACCTTATTTTTAAAAATATTTTTCAAATTTTTGGTTGTCAAAATTAGGGTGCATCCTCGAAGACGCGACGCTGGGAAATACAGTAGCTACCAGGAAAGGGTTAAGTAAATTACTTTGCCTCTAAATATTAAGTTTATGAGCCGTGTGTTCTTGGATAGTTAAAAAGAGTGCACAGCTGCTTATGAACTCTCGAGAAGAATTGTATTAGAATGTGTATACAGCCGTTTCATCTTTTTATGTCCACGAACATACTGTAAATATGTATTGTTTAGATTCGTTGCTGCATACCGCATTGGGTAATAAATCAATAGGTATATTCTAGAGTAACTTGTAACCAGGAATCAAAACACTGTTACCGTATATATACTGAGTATATACACGCCCGCTCCCGCGCGCACACACACATATTTATATACACTCATATATTTATGGCTATATATGCACATATATACGTATATGAACTCATATATATATATGTATATGTGTCTATATCCTTATAATATGATATATATATATATATATATGTGTGTGTGTGTGTGTGTGTGTGTGTGTGTGTATGTATGCATGCATGCATGTATATATTTATGTATATATGTATGTATGTATGTATGTACGTATGTATGTATGTATGTATGCGCATCCACCAATTTGTTTTTCTCATTAAATTCTATAAATACTCATAATTTATTCCACCATGATATGTATTTCTAGAAAATTCTGTTTAAAAATATCCATTTTTCTGATAGTTATGAAGAAAGAATTTAGGGAACACTTGTAAAGGTGTGTCTAGAAATCTTTGGTTAAGAACACTGATCTTAGAGAATCTTACATATATGGGCAAGTTACAAATGGGATGATTTGAAATGTTATCTTTTTGTTCTTTTTCTTCCGGTAAATGTTGGCTTGTACTTCTAATTTTCATATTGGAAATATTTTGCGTTACGTAACCAACGACGTTTCTTGAACTTAGTAGTCAACTACTGTTAATGTAACTATTCAAATTTTACAATAATTACTGAACAATAATGGAATCTTTAGGTGACTACTAATATTTGCGAACAATATTTAATGACCTGCATTTTTCTGTCGCTATTCCATCATCACCTGCCTGAGCGCATATTTTAATTCGTCGCAAACTATGTACATCGGGATGTGGTTACATTCCATTTTACTGGGCAGGGGAAATGAGTTTAAATCACCAACTAATAATCCATTACCATTCTTTTACTCCTTTTTTTATTTTGTGCTTCTGACCAGGCAACCTAACTAAGGGAAAGTTTGTAAATAAAATTATACGTTTTCACTATATATTGACAATATAAAATGGTCTAATATTAGGGTATATAAACTTGAATAACGGGGTGGAAGGACGTAGTCATTAGTAGATAGAATTATAATTCTTTTTAACAAAATTTTCACTCGCCACCATTTCTTAAATTACGCATAATTTGCACATCTTTACATATTTACCACATTGAAATCATAGTTCCTAAATTTAACGGGGAAAAACGGGTGGGTATGTTGATGTAATCGGTCAGCACATTTATCACAAAAATAAGAGGTGTGTTTATCCTGGGATCTGGACAAAAGCGGCCACGGACAAAAGCCTCACGGACAAAAGCTTTTCGGACAAAAGCCCGACGGTTACATTTTTCGATTATTTTGTCATTTTTTTCTTTTTACTTGTTGCAGTCGTTAGACTGTCACCATGCTGGGGCATCACTTCGAGGAATTTTTAGTTGAATGTATCGATCCCAGAATCATTTTTACGTGATTTTCAACCAGCACATGAAGTTAAGCCTAGAAGATCGCGCCACATGCTTGAAATAACAGCCAAATCTTAAAAAAAAAAAATTTATATAATTTCACATAAACAAAAACGGAAATCGCGGTTGTAAAAACAAAAACTTTTATTTTTCAAAATTCCAATTTTTAAGTAAACAAAATATATTCATTCGAAAACAAATAAGTAGAATAGAATAACAGAAGACATGACTCCTTACTACTCAAGAAAATTCAGCAAACGCCAGAACATAAGCGAACAAGACAAATGAAAAAATGCAAATATAAAGATTAATCACAAACTGGTTTCGTTGTTACCACTTACGTAATTGTCCGCAACTCATGTGTGATCGTCATAGCAATATAATTTGCAGAACTATACACGAGACGTCCGCATGAGATTGAACATGTACATAGTTCTACCAATTACATTTGGGGTTATATTTCAAGTCTTCGTTTTGATCTCTAACCGGCAAAATTCTCTGCCGCGAATTATTTTCTGCAGAATTATTTCCGGTATTTGGCGCACCAAAACGAAGACTTTTGAAATATAACTCCAAATGTAATTGGTTGAACTATATACACATTCAATCTCATGCGGACGTCTCGTGTATAGTTCTGCAAATTATATTGCTATGACGATCACACTAATGAGTTGCGGACAATTACGTAAGTAATTACATAAGTGGTAACAACGAAACCGATTTGTGATTAATCTTTGTATTTTGTAGCTTTTCATTTGACTTGCTCGCTTACGTTCTGGCGTTTGCAGAATTTTCTTCAGAACAATCTTTTCTTAGTAGTCAGATCATAGGTGGTCTTCTAGCATAATGGATGTCCACTTAGTGGTCATCCCTCTTATGTGTATGTAATATAATTTTTCTGCATCTTCAGATTTTTCAATATGCTAGGCCACTGGTTTTAAATTGATATTAATCAAATTAATATTCAATTTTTCACCCTTATTATTTAAATTATATTTATAGATAAATAGATAAATAGATAGATAGATAGATAGATAGACATCAGAGGCGACTCCAAGTCATCAACATCACTCGTGCTCATCACAAATTTCACATAAGGCACGTGCTTGCTCGAAGAATTTCACGTTTTCCCGCTTCATTTCTAGCCCCAAATGGTTTATTTTTTATAACTAGCACTATGTCTTTCTCCATTTCTAAGTTAAGGGTAAAAATAAAGCAACTCAGCAAAACACAGCTGATCTTTAAACATAGATGCACAGGATAACAACAATCAAATAACGGCAACGGAGTGCACAACAAACATTAGCGATCTCATTGTCACCTGTACTCTTGACAAGATATGCTAGTTAGTCTTTTACACCTACCAAGCTCGTTCGTATTAGCTCGAGTTGCTGGATAATTTTTCGTTCCTTTAAGAATATTGTAGAACAGAAACTTTTCATAGATTGGAATTTTTTCACCTTTTACTTGTTTCAGTCATTAGACTGGCTCTGCTGGGGCTCCACCTTGAAGAATTTTTAGTCGAATGTATTGACTCCAGAATTTTTCTTATTTTTACTTGTTGCAGTTATTAGACTGCGGCCATTTCTTGAAATAAATGTTTTCCCTTATGTTAGAATCCAGACAATATGTACATTGAGTTTGTTTTGCCATGGCCGTGTGAAAGTTTTACAAGTAGTAATAACGTGAAATATTTTCACGATTTGAAGATTAAAATGTTTTCTTACTTGTAATATTTCAACTGTGCAGATTTTAATCTCTATTCTGTTTTTATTTTATTCTATTTGGGATGTCATGCTTGTGTAGTACTTCTATAAATGGTAGCAATAAGCAAAATATTTCCAGGATTTTATGATTGAAATGTTTTTTATTGAGTAGATTTTACTATAATCATTATATCATTTTTTTTGTTCTATTTGGGATGTTATGTTCATGTGGTATTTTTACAAAGTGTAACTGTGCAATAAAAATTTTATTCGTATTTCTTACAACAATTTTCCTATTGTGGAGTTTAGTTTTTCCTTTGTCTGGGACAAAAAAATGTAAAGTAATAAGTCTGCATGCAATACTACCAAAATCTTAAAATACTGCACCAGCTGTAGCCTCATCCACTTGCATGAACTGAGACACTATTGGCCAAGAACCTTCCTGACGAAACACTGATGAAGATAAAAATCACTGCTGGGCCGAACAGTGAATAGTTGAACTGGAGTATCGTAGTGGAGGAGTGGATCCAAAAATTTTTGGTAGGGTGTGGGGCTGAGGTCTGATTCATTGCAATTGATCAATGAAATGACAGTATAATATATGTTAAGAGATACTGAAAAAATTAATTTCTATACTGAACCATTCAAGCGTTGTTTGTTGCTGCTTCAAAAATATGTTTTCCATCATACATATTTAAACAAAACACTCACATTTGAAAAGTTTCTTGGTTAGTGGTGGGGGCTGCATCCCCCTATCCCCCTCTGAATTCATCCCTGTTGTAGTGTAATTACATTATTACAGTGGGTACATAACGGTAGACATAAACTTTGAGAATAAACTTACCATATTATGTCTCTGTACTGACGGTCCCAGAAAAACAAATTGTTAAGGTAGGTGTGTGCTGCCTTTTGTTAGTTTTACAGGTGCGAGTGTGGGGTTACAACGGAAGACAGTCACGGTTAGCCAACGTAAGGGATAACGCAAATACGTATTAGACGAACAGCCAAAATAAATGTTAGGAACATTTTAAGTGACATGCTGGAGGTTAGTGATGTTTTGTATTTTTTTCATTACATCTGTGAAGGTAACAAGACCCGAAGTGCCGGAACCTTATTTTTATATTTTAGTTATTTATTCTTTTTTTTTTCAAATTTTTGTTGTCAAAATTAGGGTGCATCCTCGAGGACGCGACGCTGAGAAATACGGTAGCTACCAGGAAAGGGTTAAGTAAATTACTTTGCCTCTAAATAATAGTTTATGAGCCGTGTGTTCTTGGATAGTTAAAAAGAGTGCACAGCTGCTTGTGAACTCTCGAGAAGAATTGTATTAGAATGTGTGTACAGCCGTTTCATCTTTTTATGTCCACGAACATACTGTAAATATGTATTGTTTAGATTCGTTGCTGCATACTGCTTTGGGTAATAAATCAATAGGTATATTCTAGAGTAACTTGTAACGAAGAATCAAAATACTGTTACAATAGTATATACTGAGTATATACACGCACGCGCGCACACACATATTTATATACACTCATATATTCATGGCTATATATGCACATATATACGTATATGTACTCATATATATATATATATGTATATGTGTCTATATCCTTATAATATCATATATATGTGTGTGTGTGTATGTATGTATGTATGTATGTATGTATGAAGTCACTTTTGTGCGTCGTCGGACCTGGAGCATTAAAAAAACAAGACTCGTTAAGGTGTGCATGAACCCATGAAAATTAACGGGCATACACGAGCATATTTTACATCTGTTACAACAATTATTGCAATCCCCACACGAATTAAAGTCTTTAGTTAACTAGCTACTATTTATGGCTCCCTTATTAAATATACTTCTATACTATGATTCTTAGGATTTATCTTTCTATTCACCACAGGAGGACTAACTGGAATTGTTTTATCCAATTCATCCTTAGACATTATGCTTCATGATACCTACTATGTAGTTGCACATTTCCATTTCGTCTTATCTATAGGTGCAGTTTTCGTCCTATTTGCGGGGTTCGTCCACTGATAGCCACTAATGATGGGTCTATCCCGAAATCAATAATATACTAAATCCCATTTTTATGTAATATTTATCGGGGTAAATATTACTTTTTTTTCCAACAACACTTCTTAGGTCTAGGAGGTATACCACGATGATACTCAGAATATCCCGACTCTTACACTAAATGAAACATACTTTCATCCATAGGATCTCTTCTTTCACTGACATCAATTATATATTTTATATTTATTGTATGAGAAGCACTAATCTCCTAACGAACAATCATCTGATAAAATCATTTAAATACATCTTTAGAATGAGACAATCGCCTCCCAGTTGATTCTCATAATCAAATAGAAACAGGAGCTTTATTCATTTAATTAAATATATTATGACCCAATGGAGGACAATTTGGATTTCAAGATGCAAATTCACCACTTATAGCACAACTTATTTTTTTTCATGATCATTCTTTTTTTATTCTTACAATTATCATAACACTAGTAATATATATTACAATCCTACAAATAACAAATAAATTTTCTTCATTAATAATTACAGAAAGACAAATCGAAACAATTTAAACAATCATTCCCAGAATTTTTTATTATTTCTTGCTCTTCCATCTTTTAAATTATTATATCTTCTAGATGAATCTATCAACCCTCTCTCTTCTTACAGTCAAAGCATTATTCTTATATAATTCCTTTATATGAATTAAACGAAGGTTCATTCCGCCTACTAGAAACAGACCACCATTTAATTATCCCAATAAAAACAAACACTCGAATAATCATTTCATCCACTGGTGTTATTCACTCTTGAACAATCCCCTCCCTAGGAGTAAAGGTAGATGCTATTCCAAGACGACTTAATCAATTAAACTTATACTCCAATCGGCCCGGATTATATTATGGACAATGTTCTGAAATTTGTGGAGTAAATCACTCATTTACACCTATTACACTTGAAATCGTTAAATATAAATACTTTTAACAACTGATTATTAAACATAAACAGATAAAAAGTTAGTTAATCAATAACATATATTTGTCAAATTTAAATTACTATAGTATAGTACTTTTTACATGCCTCAACTTACCCCTTTAAATTGAATCATACTTTTTTTCTATTTTGATTCTTATTTCTTAGATTCCTTGGAAGAAAGCAGCGAATGTATACAAAAACAAGGACGGAAAAAAACGAACAATGTTACACAAATACAATAAAAATAATAAAACAGGACATAACAACAGATGTCTTTCGACTAAGGACGAATTAAATTAAGCTGGCGTGTGTGGAAATAAGGCTTTATGGCAGGAATACAAGATTTCACAGGCACAGGGAGGAATAACGATGTTGCACGCAAACGGCCGGCGAAAAAAGAAAGATCACGCTTGGCCGAACACCGGTCACGTAGGAAGAGAAGAGAGAGAGGTAGAGGGACAAAAGAATTAGGGAGGGGCGAGATAAAATAATAGGGACACAGTGAAGGGAAAAGTGGAGGGAAAGAAGAGAAGGCAAGGAAATGTGAGCGAGGAGGAATGAAAGAACGAACAGTGGAAGGAACGAATAAGGGTGAAGGGGCTAATAGACAGAAATAGAGTCATACAAGATTTAGAAAGATGTATACTTACATATAAGAGACAAGGTGTACGTACGCCGCTATATATATACATGTATAAATAATACAGAATGGGACAAGGGCGAAAAACATCCAGAAAGTTAGGTGATACAAGAAAGGGACAAAACATCCAGATAGACGATACAAAGAAAACAAGGACAGGTCATTGGGAGTTTTCTTTCCTCAGTCGAGATCCAGATTATCCTTGTAATTTCGGCTGGTTATTCTCGATATTGCTCCAATCTGGCCAGCCCCGAGAAAAAAGTCGTCGGAATTTTGGAAAAAAATCCTTTTATTTCTTCATTATTATTAGCGCTTTCGTTCCTCTCTAGAACTTGTCAAATACAAGCATCCAGACACTTCTTTTAAAGCAAAATAAAAATAAATAAAAATAAATAGAAAATAAATAAATAAACCTTCTGTTCCAAAACTGAGGTCGAAATTGAATTCAAGGATTTCTTGACATCAAACCCTTTGGATTTTTTTATCGAAGAGGCATAAATGACCTCTTCAGGAATCATATTTAGAATAATTAGACCTTTGATTAAGTTCAGTTTTTTTTCAAAAATATAGGCTTATTTTAAAAATCGGCCATTATTTTCCGAACAACCTAATATATATTTTCAATGAATAATATTAATAATTGCTGAATAGGATAGAGAGAAAAACTGCTCTCGAAACATAGAAAGCTATCAGTTTGAAATCATACGGTCAATCAAAAAGAAGTGTCTGGATGCTCGAAAAAGACGTAGTCAGTGGTTGAAAGATCAGGAGAATATGGAAGATGCGGTAAAGTCTCGTATTCCATGTCTGTGAGCTTCTGCAGGTTCATCCTGAAACGTACGGTCGAGCGTTGTTGTGGAGCAGAATTAGACCACGTCGATTAACAAGTGCAGGTCTCGTTTTGCTCAAACATGCATTTCTTCCAGTTGCCTACAGTAAACTTCCAATGTAATGCTCTGGTTAGGTTCCAGAAAGCTGTATTGTTTTTAAATGTTGATCATCGAAGGAAGACGCACATCATCTACCTTCTTGATCTTCAAGGCTCTCATCCTCACTACGGAATCTCTCAAACAACCGTTTTACCGTTCGATCACTAGTGGATCCTTCACCCCCATGCTCTTTTGATATTGGTGGCTGTTTAGGAAGCATTATGTCTAAGGCTGAATTCATACAAAAAAAGGTAAACGCATGTTTTGCTTTCTTCATGTTTGAAATTAGGGGTTTCTACGCTTCATAATTATATTCGGAAAGAAATCAATAAAAATTTATTAAAGAGTATACATCAATTATTAAGCAAGTAAAATTTCGTCTAAAACACTATAAAAACAACATCTTAAATCAAATTGGAAAAAATATTTTCGGAAAATCGAACATTATTTTCCGAACAACCTAATAACACTAAATATCATTTTGTCCGGCAATAAATATCAAGTTAAATGTTCATGAGTTTGCTTTAGTTATCATTCTCACAACCAACAACATACACATGTACACTACGCAATGTTAATAAAACCGACCACTTTGGCAATGGTGAAGCATACTTCTGAAGTATATCTTCAGTGACAAGCTCAACTCATGCGTCAAGCAAACCTCGCGACAACTTTATTTTTCAAAATATAAATTATGTCAGGCACATCAAAAGACACAACTATGTGGTTAAGCGGATCACTTTGCAACCACGTGGTTTAGGGTTCAGTCCCACTGCACAGTGCCTTGCATGTCTTCTAAAATAGTCCCAGACCGATCAATGCCTTGTGAGTGAACTTGGTAGAAGAAAGCTTTGTGGAAGCTCGTTGTGTATGTATGTCTGGATGGATGTATGTGTTTATGTTTGTCCCTCACCACTTCATGACAACCGATGTTGGTTTGTTTACGTCTCCGTAGCTTAGCGGTTCGGCAAAAAGAAATGATAGAATACGTACGACGCTTAAAAATAAGTAGTAGGCTCTGTTTCTTCAAGTAAACCCTTCAAAGCGGTGCTCCAGCGTAGCCGCGGTCTAATGACTGAAACAAGTAAAAGAAAAGATGAAAGAAAATGTCGTACCAAATGCCCTTTCACGTATACACAGACATGACAGAAGAAAATAGCCACTTTATAAAACATTGTTTTATGTTTATTACCTCCACCTTAGCGAAGGCGGAGGTATCGTTTTCAGTCGTGTTTGTTTGATTGTTTGTCCGTGAACAAGATATCTCAAGAACTGCTGGATGGATTCGGATTAAATTTTCAAGGATGTTTGGTCTCGTGACTGGCACCAACTGATTAGATTTTGGGATCGATCCGGTACCAGACAAGGATGCTGGATTATTTTTCCGGTTTTATTTACTTAATTTTTGAGAACGGTCGGGTTCATTTTTAGTATTCTCGTTTGTGAGAGCAGTCGAGTTTATTTCAGATGTTCTCATTTAAAAAATCATCGGCTAACCATCTAGAGGACGTTGGTGTTGCTTTGGCGGAGGTTTGCGATCTCTGAGTGCTCTTGTTTTAATTTGAAAAGGTTTATATATTTTTATTAATTGACATTTTTATGTTTCAGGTTCCATATGTGACTGTTTAATCATGTCACGTACAAAGAAGCTTTGGAACTGTTCGAATTTCAAAGAGGCCCTATCGTGAGTCAATCTGAAAGTGGACTTAGCGTAAAATCTCAGAAAACTTTGGGATTCCGCTTTCTGCAGTTAATAGAGTGATTGTGTTATTCATCAGAGAGAGGAAGGAGTCCATATCACCTCGCCCAGGTCACCCAGAGCCCTTTGTTAAGAGAAGTGTGGAGGATAATCCTTGTTGCAAGGCCTCTGACATAGCAGAACAAATTGATGTTAGTCCCAGAAAAGCTACCAACTATCTCCACAAACTTGGCTACTATGGCAGAGCAGCAAGAAAGAAGCCATTTCTTCCACAAGCTAAGAGAAAAGATTGGGCTAGTGAGATGGTGGAGAGGCCACTAGCATTTTGGGACACTGTTATATTCTCTGATGAGTCCAGATTTGGTGTATTTTCTGACAATGGTTGAGCATGGGTCTGGAAATTGATCAACAATTTGATGAGAAAAATTGCAGCCAACAATGAAACACAACGGCTATTCTATGATGGTCTGGGGAGAAATTTGGAGCAATGGTTGATCAGAGCTGGTGGAGTGTGAGGGAAACGTAAACTCAGATAAAAAATATGTCCATATTGCAGAAAGGACTCGTTCCAACCTTCTCTAGTGCTGAAATGATTAAAGAAGACTCTTTATTTATGGAAGATGGGGCTCCTTGTCATACAGCTAAAAGAACCCAAGATTGGTTGGAAGAGAATGGCATTGAAGAGCTTCCATGACCAAGCTGGTCACGAGATATGAACCCTATTGAACACCTCTGGGGTAAAAAAAAACAAAAACAAGAAAGCATCCTCAAAGTTAGATCTTTTGAGGTTACTGCATGAAACTTAGCAAGAAATTCTTCAAGAGAATATTCATCATCTGATCAGTAGCATGCCTAATTGGGTCCTTGCATTGAAAAGTGCAAAAGGTATGTCTACTAAATTTTAGATGTTCACATTATGATAATTAATAAACAATATGAATATATAATTTCAGATTTAAAGAAATTTTAACAACTATAAGGGTGGCTATTTATTTCTGTCATGTCTGTGTACATATGGATGCGCTTCATTATTCTGCTTTCATTAACTTTCACTTGAAATAAGCTACAAAAGAGAACAAAGCTCCTATCATTTCAGCAAGTATAATTTCTTTGTGAACATGGATATATATAGTGTGTTATTTCTCCACTCTGTCTGCTTGTAACAAATGTCTTTTTGTACCTAAAAATCATAATCGTTACTACTCGGCCTATTCCATTGTTTGTCACACCTAAACATCAAATGTTGACCTAGGCATGCTGTATTCAGACGGGTATCAACAAAGACATATTCAGTCTAGTTTAAAATGAAAAAGCTAATTTCTAGCCGAACAAAGGAAAGAAAGGCAAATAAAATTAGGCAACATCAGCCGTAGCTATTGGTGCAAAAGAGAATTATATTTTAGTATAACTCACAAACAAATTAATAAAACTATATTGTTGTCTGCACATACACACACGCACATGCACTCATGCATACATACATATCTATAGAATTTCGCAATAAATAGTTAACAATTGTAAGCAATTCGGCTATACAATGAATACAAACAGAGAAAGGGCAAACAGCTGTATACACATTTTGATTCTTTGGGAGATTTTTTTGTAGTGGTACACGAATCATTAAGTATTTACAAGTACATTGCTTAAAGTACAAATTGTAAGGACGACCGTGCGAACTCAAAAAGGAGAAATGGTGACGAATGGAAAAACAGAGGACTCCTTTTAGTTAAACGTGTCACACGGTCGAACACAAAATAATATATCATAGATGATATACATAATGTTATGCTACGATAACATAGATGACCAGTAATGAAAGACCACAACCGTATAAGATGAATAACAGAAATATTTATTGTAGCGTTAAAGATGTATGTGTATGTGAGAGTGTGAATGCGACATATAAGAACACAATCAAAGACAGGCCGTCATACAAAGAAAAGTGTGTATGTGAGTGATACATGTATGTATATGTGAGATATTACAGCAGAT
>NC_068982.1:55491048-55492182 GCF_001194135.2 Octopus bimaculoides | reverse complement strand
TAATCTATTGTTGTTGTTGGCACTTCGTCGCTTACGACGTCGAGGGTTCCAGTTGATCCGATCAATGGAACAGCCTGCTCGTGAAATTAACGTGCAAGTGGCTGAGCACTCCACAGACACGTGTACCCTTAACGTAGTTTTCGGGGATATTCAGCGTGACACAGTGTGACAAGGCTGATCCTTTGAAATACAGGTACAACAGAAACAGGAAGAAAGAGTGAGAGAAAGTTGTGGTGAAAGAGTACAGCAGAGTTTGCCACCACCCTCTGCCGGAGCCTCGTGGAGCTTTAGGTGTTTTCCCTCAATAAACACTCACAACGCCCGGTCTGGGAATCGAAACCGCGAGTCCACTGCCCTAACCACTGGGCCATTGCGCCTCCGCAGTTAATCTATAGTTATACTCTACAGTACAATAGAACATTATTGCAAAGAAAGGAAACACTATTAATTCAATGTTTGGTCTCACTGTCAAGAAGTTGTTAAATATGGTCAATGAACTCTATTTTAAACTCTGATTTTAAAGGGTTTATAAGCAATGTGTTTGTGTATACTAAACAATGATACACAGCCCCTGATGAATACTTTAAAAATAATTGAAAAGTATGTGCAGCTGTTCCCTGCAATTTTTTCTGCCCGCACATATATTGAAGAATTGTTTATAATCGTCGTAACACAAAATTGTTGGTTTAAGAAAAGGTGAAGGTTGGGGTTGGGGCATATAGCCGGTTTCTACTTCAGTTTGAACCCGAGCTGTTTTCTCCAGCTTGTAAAACTTTCATACAATAATAAAACCTTTGGATCGTTTTGGTTTGACGGGCAACATTTTTTTATGTAGTGTTTTTGGTACCGAAACACTTTCAAACTTCGAATACTTGTATATTTTGTGTTATAGAACAGATAAAAAAATTTGTATTCGAAGTTATTTCATGTAAAAAATTGTCGTATTTCGGTAATTTCAACCAATCACTGACGTCTATTGAGGTAAAAAACAATTACGCCGTGGAATGTAAACAACGGTGTCAGGGGATCTTTTCCCTTGAATAAAATTAGTGCCGTTGTTTGTCAACAAAAACTATCCGTTGTCAACAACAACTATCAGCGGTATATATTTCGTTTGTCACTGTTATTTATGAC
>NC_068982.1:55481516-55490712 GCF_001194135.2 Octopus bimaculoides | reverse complement strand
TAGGGTTATGATTATTTTTGCCATAACCTTAACCCTAACCCTAAAACCCTATAACTCATAACCATAACCCTAACACTAACCCTAACCCCAACCCTAACCCTAAAACTCTAACCCTAACTCTAAAACCCGAACCCTAACCCTAAAACCCTAAACCCTTACTAAGGAATAATGATATAATTAAACAGGGAATAACACTCTTAACACCGGTAAAAATTATTGTTTATAAAAAGAGCAGTAACTGTATTCAGCTGAATAGACGTCAGTGATTGGTTGAAATTACAGAAATACGACAACTTTAACATGAAATAACTTATTAAGAATAAATCTTTGTTAAGAAGGCTAAGAGAGAAAGATGTTTTATATGACACATTCTACAAGTATCCCAAGTTTGAAAGTGTTTCGTTAAGAAAACAAGTGTTGCCCGTCAAACCAAAAAGATCCAAACCTTTTTTAAAAAGTGAATATTTCATACAGAAAGTTGACGCTACATTAAAGTTGCTTGAGGTAAATCAATTAATTTGGGGGCGCGCGCTTTCGGCCCGATGCACGGAGGCGATCGTGGTTTTTTCGCCGTCGAGGATCCGGTCAGGTTACGACGCTGACCTCGTGTCGCGTCGCTGCTGGCGCGGCGGATGGGCTAGCTTAAATAAACTAAATCAGAGGAAGAGACAGAATGGGTCTGAGAGAAAACAGAGAGCACCGAGAGCAGACAACAGAACAAACAGAATATAGTTATACGTTTGTTAGGCTTTATTCAATATCAATGTTGACAACTATACTCACCAAATATGAAGTCTCTGCAACACGAACGACCTAACTCCTATTAGCTAAAGGTTAAGGACTGTACTGGTAGCTGACAGTGATATTCCCTCTCTCTCTCTTTCTCTCACTCTCTCTCTTCTGCACATCACAATAGAACCTGTTCAACCAAACCTTTTGCATGAAAACAACTTTTCCACTGTAATATAGCTCCTCACCGATGGTCGTGTCCGATACAATTTTTAACAATAAACATGACTGGAAACAATGACATCTCATCCATCCATCAAACTTTCCATTAACCTCATTGTTAATATGCCACATACATTTATTTATATGTAAATCTGGTGAACGCTTAATTTCGCCTAATTTCATTCCATATATTAAAAAAAAATCTATAGATACATTCTATAATACGTTATAGCAAGAAAATCAAACTCATTTAAAACACCAATAATTTCATGTTTGATCTCACAGCCATGAAATTGTTAAATGTGGAAATTGGTCTGTCTAATTTACCTTAACCTTTAATGTAAGCAATTGTTTATAAATAGTTAAAACAAAGCTGCTGACTAAGACCCCAAACGTACGAACAGCTGTTCTTCCCCTTTTCTGTCCGCTCACATAGTGCACAGAGGAAAAGATTTTACAATTATCGTTATACATAGTTTAAATAATAAACTATATAAACGCACATTATAGCAGCGAAACGAAACACTGTTAACACATCAGTTATACATACACACATACAATTATGAACCCATATAGCAACATTTATATCAGTGGCTATCAACTATTTCGCCAATATCGGATGGAAAATGTTGCAGATGTTTACGGATGGAATCCATAACAAGCAACGCAAAATTTAGCGCACAAAACTTTCCGCATACAACAAATCAATAGTCCTCAATATGTTTGCTGTAGCAGTATTCATGTCAGCATTTGAGCTTCTTTGGCAGTATATGAGGTCCGGACTATTAGTGTTAAAACCCGAAAATTGTTAACTAATAGCAGAAATTTCCACATCAACAGTGATGTAGACAGCTTCTATCAAAGCAGCAGAATCTTAAAATCGATTTAGACAGACTCTGAATATCACATCATATCTCTTAGAAAAACTTATAAGCTACTATATGTCAAAATTCAGCCATGGATCAACTCAGCATGAGAGTTGGAAAGGAGCTTCTTAGAAAGTATTACCTGACTCTGTGTATATATATCCCTAACCAGGGATATATACACAGAGGAATCCCACAGCCTTACTGCAATATATGAATGGATATATTTCCAGAAAAGACCGAAGTTACAGCATCACTAATAACCAAGGTAATCTGTCTGGGATGTTTGCTTTTAGGTTTGGGGATAAGCTTTTGCAATACAGGAGCAGGCAATAACAAAATAACTAATGTACAAAAAGGGTGGGTAAACCATCTAGATGCGGCAACCGATACAGGCTCCATGGAATTAACACTGGGAATGGCACCCATATCAAAAGTAGATATCCGAAAATGTCATCACAAAATTACCTAAATGATGTGGCTGAAGCATTATGCAACGAAATCAGTAGAAAAGATAATTTTGAGGTGGCAAATATAAGAAACTATAGTGACGCAGGGGATATAAAAACACATACTATGAAAGAATACAGCTGAAGTGTCCCTATCGCGATTTCGATAAAATGCAGGCATAACAGACCAGACCTAATGATCTGGGACAGAAAGAAGAAATTATACATAGCAGTTGCAATCAGCTGCCAATCAAATGATAACATAATGTAAAAGTTTAATGGAAAAGAAAATATCAGTATCAAACTGATAAAAAATATGCCGTAACTATATTGGAATTATAGCTTTAGATTCTGCCTACAACTATCAGGGTACCAATCTTGAAAAGTTGGTTTCAGACAAAAAAAGAAAACACGCTTATTCAGGAAATTACTGCTACAAAGCTGTCAAAATATGTTGAACGATCAAGACGTTTAGCATATAAGTGCTCATACACATCTATAGACATGCAAGTTTATATTTGTGTACACATCCAAATGTCAAAACATACAAATCCACATATATGACATCCAATCCTTACCGATGTACGTGTATGTACGTACATAGGAATATATGCATACATACTATTATATACAAATACATAAATACATACATATACAGACATGCATACATACATACATACATACATACATGGTGGTTGTTTACTCCTTATGCAGAGTTTGACCACCTCCTGTACCTTAAACCTTAGAACCATCATGGCATCTAATGTGGCTTTCTAAACCAGACAATGTTCTGAAAAGACCCCACATAGATTGCACATCCGATTTGGACCACCAAGACCTGCAGATAAGTTCTGATTTTTGTGGATCTTAAAATGTCTTTTGAGGCCTCCGTTAGATTTGAAAAACCTTCTGGTATACATTGCATTGAAAGGTGTGCACAGACATATAGGCAGAATATTTGGCGGAGATTCGTTTTCCATGGGTTCGCAAATGAGATTTGAGCCCAGCAAAAGAAAGGTATGGTCTGTCACAAACTGTTCACACAAAAAGGTCATTGTAATTTACCTTCTCGATCGTAACATTCTTCCTTAAATCTCTTTTGAGTCTTGCATGCGTTATATTGGCCTCTTCAAACGCTTTCACTCCACCCCACACTTTTGTTCGTCATCCAGCTCGATCTGAAGCAAGGGTTTCTATGTCCTCTGGATCCATTCCAAGTGACTTCATAGTAGTCTTTACGTCATCCTTAAACCTTTTTTTAGGTTTACGCCAATAGCGTTTCCCCTCTGCAATCCCACCATAAAAGAGCTGTTTGGGCATGCGTTCGAACCATATGGCTACACCATCTCATTTGGTTTCTCAAAATCCTCGCTTTATTTGAGGTGATGCCTGTAGATGCAAGGACATCTGTGTTTGGAGTAAAAGAACTCCATTTAATGTTCAAAATGCGATGAAGGCATTTTTGGTGGAATTGTTCTGACAATTTAAAATGCTTTTCGTAACAAGTCAATGTTTCACAAGAATACAACAGGGATAGTAAGACAAATGATTTGGAAAGAGCCAGCTTTGTATTGTTATTTATATGTCGCTGGCACCAAACGCGTGACTCCAAGCCACCAAATGCTTTTGCTGCCCTTTAAATTCGTAGATGTATTTCTGTATCAAGATTTCCATCATTTTGTACAGAGCTTCCAGCGAATCGACAACTTCAAGTAACTTACCCTTAACAAAAATTTTAGTGGTGTTACAAACAGCACCACACGCAGGTTGATGCATTACAACTGATTTTTTCAAGTTGATGGTCAAGCCAAAATTATCACAAGCTGAGTCAAATGCAGATACAAGAGATTGCAGACCTGTTTCAGAATGACTGACAAGATTGCAACCGTCAGCGTATAAAAATTCCATAATGAGTGAAGTAAAACCCTTCGTTTTGAATTTCAGTCTGGTCAGATTAAAAACATTCCCTGTTGTTCGATATTTTATGTAAATACCCTCCTCAGAGTTTTGAAAAGCATGTGACAACACAACAACAAAGTATATTGCAAAGAGGGTGGGTGCATCAAGGTCTCCTTGCTTTACTCCATTTTCCACAGCAAAAGATTCAGAGAACCTACCACCAAAGTTAACTCTAGCTTTCATATCTTGATGCAAAGCCCTGATCATGCTTAAAAAATTTTCTGGACAACCTATTTTCCTTAGAATTAGCCATAGAGCGTTTCGATTAACAGTATCGAATGCATTGCTCAAATCAACAAAGCAATGGTATAGGGCAAGATTCTGTTCAATGCACTTTTCTTGAAATTGTTTGATTGTAAAGATACAATCATACATACATACATACATACATACATACATACATAATGGCTGCAAACTCGTGTTCGAATACTGCCATCGCCCGATCGAAAATCCTAACCATGCGAAGGCTACAACCAGCCATTTTTGTGATAGGTATTACGTTTTTTCAAGCGATGCCTGTGCATGATGATTTTTTATAGTAGGGAAAGGATTTTCACAAATCCAATCCCACTCTCTGAACATGGACAACATAAACTCGAAAAGAACTAGTCTACATCATTGAATATTGTCAGTGTCGCAGGTTTTCTCTCAAAGTTTCCCCAACAGGTTTTCTCTCAAAGTTTCCCCCAACAGAGGGGCGTCCCACTCGTAGTGGGCCAAACGTGCGCTTGGACACCAACCCAGGAATTTCCACGACCCCGCGCATACCTACATGCAAACATACACATGTATACATATTGATGGATGGCCGTTGATAGCTCATTAACTCTTCCGCCCATACATACATACATCGATACATACATACATACATACATACATACATACAAACATACATACATACAAACATACATACATACATACATACATGCATGCATGCATACATACATACATACATACATACATACATACATACATACATACATGATGGCTGCCTCATCTTATCAGATGATAGCCGTCTCAAATTAGATAGTGAGATTACTGTACGTCATTGGATTTAAGTGACAAAAGCTTGTACAGCACTTGTCACTCTCTCGGTCACTATAGTAGTTCTAGTCACAAGCATTGCAAAATGACTAGTACTATTTTCACTTCAAGTTTTATGTCATAGTAATCTTCTCCCAGAACAGCTGCCTTCCCTGCAGCTTTGTCAAAATCAACGGGAGCCTTCAGTACTTCTGGGAAAATGATTTAACCTATAAATGTGACTTAGGCGAGTGTCACTGTTCCAGGTCAGAACAGATCCAGGAGTAATGGTAATTAAAGGGGTGACTACACGCTCTTCACAACTCCAGATGTTCCGAAGTGGAGCGTTACTACCGGATACTGTTTAATATCATACCCAGGACAAACAAACAAACAAACATATATACACTATAAGTGCATAATGAAAAATATGCAGGACTTTAAAATTAAGCCTGTAATTATTGGAACTCTTTCATATGTAATTGACTGTGTCTTAGGTGGGATTCGCAAAACCAGAAAGAAGAGAGCTAATTAAAAAACAGCTACAAGCTGTTAAAATCAGTATGAAAATACGTAAAATATTCCCGAAGTCTAACATGTAATAAGTGCATATATCCACAGATGTTAAGATGCAAATATGCGTGTACACGCATACATAAGTCAAAACATAGAGTTCCACATATATAATCATATCGTTGTCTGCACACATACGTATAATGGTACTCTGTTGGTTACGACGACGGGTGTTCCAGTTGATCTGATCAACGGAACAGCCTGCTCATGAAATTAACGTGCAAGTGGCTGAGCACTCCACAGACATGCGTAGCCTTAACGTAGTTCTCAGAGAGATTTAGCATGGCACAGAATGAAATACATGTAGAACTCATTTTTATCAGCTGAGTGGACTGAAGCAACGTGGAGTAAAGTGTCTTGCTCAAGGACACGAGTTGCATGGAATTGAAATCACGACCTTATACGATCGTCAGCTGAATAGCCTAACCACTAAACCACGCACCTTCACACACATACATATTTATATGCACACGTTTTTATTCTTACCTCTGTACATATATATATACATAAGAACATACAGTAATGCCCCGATATTCCATTTAATTCGTTCCTGGAGAACGCTCGTAAAGAGAAAACTCGTAAATCTGTGTCTCGTAAAGCGGGTCCTCGTACAACGAGGTATCACTGTATATGCATATACACACACACACATACATACATACATATATACATACATACATACATACATACATGATAGAAGTCGATTCGCGTCCGAGTAAGGCCACTTCCTAAACTCAGTAAGTTTGTGCAAACGTTCCGAGAGTCCAAGAAATTCCTGTGCGCATGGATTTGTTTTGAGTGGATAAAGTGTTGCACAGCACTGGGGCCAGCTTTTTGCACTATACGCTATGAAACCAGTAACACAACAGCAGTTGGGATGACTAGAAGCCAACTGCTCTTCGGGGATTTTTATACAAATTTACCTTCTAGAAGGAAGTTCTAACGAGGAGTAGGGGTCTTTCATTCTCATTGGTTTACGTGCTAAGTAACCAATAGCTGGGATTCTACTACTGTGGGTCAGAGTAGACTTCAGTATGATTTTAAACTGCATCCAGTTGTGGAGCTCTGGTTCGAGAGCCTGAACTACTGAGAAATCTGCAGTTACTCTATCCAAATTACAAGTTCAGGTTTATACCTGTAATTACTGGGGCACTGGGATATGTAACATACTGTCTAAATACTAATCTTGAGAAATTAGGCTTTTCAGAATCAGAAAAGAGATGGATCTGTAAAAACCTGTAAAACTTTCCAGAAGTTTATCCTTTAAGTATATGTGAGCATGTCTAGATATGCAAGTATATGCATGCGAAGACACGCATAAAACAAAACATACAAATCTGCACGTATACATACATACTTATGAAAATATCCTGTTGATATTGTTGAAATTCCAATGAAGGAGCCTTGGATCTAGGTTAGAAACCGGGTCTCTATTGGTAAGAAATCTTGAAATAAAACTGATGACATACATACATGCATACATATATACATACTTACATACATACATACATACATACATACATACATACATACATACATACATACATACATACATACATAAAAATAAAAACTCCTACCAAATTAAAGTACAGCTGTTCACTTGAAGTTACTGTGGCAAGAAAATAGAAGAGAAGGAAGATAGATACCTATGGGCCAGTAATGAGAAATTTGCTGATCCAATATCCTAGATACACGTTCAGATTCCTACCCGTTATTGTTGAAGCTACAGACTATATACCAACCCGCCTGCACCAAAGCAAAACTTAACTTGGATTTATGGAGAAAGAACGTAGCTCTTTAATTCATAAACTACAAATGGCCGTATATCTGGAACCATCAAAATTAGTAAAATGTTCTTACGATTCAAAGGATGATCAAGACACAAGAGATGATGATAATTTCCTTTTCTTTACAACCTTGCTATCAGGAAGGTGACTGGACAAAAATAAACTAAAAATTATGACAAAGTGTGTACATACATACGTACGTACGTACGTACGTACGTACGTACGTACATACATACATATATACATAAGGTAATCGAGTGACAGAACCGTTTAGACCGTCAGATTGAATGCATCAAGAGATTTGTTCGCGATCTCTGCACTCTGCGTTCAGATCCTACCGTAGTCAACCTCACCTTTCATTCTTTCGGATTGTATCATGAATGTTTCCCTAGTGAGAAGGCTGAGAGGTATCTGCTTGTGAATACATAGCATTTAAAGCGAAAGCATTCGCTTTTCATTGCGAGTCTTCGCCGTAATAGTTTAACACGCGCGCACGCACGCACACACACACACACACACACACACACACAAACGCACAAACGCACAAACATATGATGGACTCCCCCGTCATTAGACGAAACATGAGGATCCGACAATTTCTTACCGAACACCACTCAGATGATTTGTTTATAGTGACCAAATGTTTGTGTAGACATAAGCTCGCTCCCTCCATCAGATCGACATTACCTGTACAGCTGCAATGGGTACCACATGTCAGATGTCAAAATGATCGCAGAGCAACGTGAAATGAAGTGCTTTGTTCAAGAACACAACGCAACGCCCACTCTGGGAATCGAACCGACGATCTCGCAATCGTGAGTGCAACACCCTAACCACTAAGCCATGTCTGTCTGTCTGTCTGTGTGTATGTATGTATGTATATAAGATCTCTGTAACAGAATGTAATAAAGTGTTTCCCTGATGATCCAGTGCATTCAAATGCACTTAGAGCATTCCAAATAACTGCAATAGCGACACGTACGTAGGAGCTAATAATTTATACTTATGTTTATCTTAATTTTCGCGCGCGCGCGCGCGCGTGTGTGTAGCGAATAGCTTACTAGATTCTAAGCCAAGAAATCTTAACCTAGATTTTTCTACGACTTTCTACCTATTGTTCTCGATATTAGTACTTAGAAATTTATGGAGAGGGGGTCAACTTAGTTAAATTTTATTGTTTAAGTGAACATTTTTGGGTTAAATACAGTTTAAGAGTGATAAACTTATTACTTTAATTGTACTCTGCCCTACATTCAGCCTCCCAACATGTACCCAAATTCAGTTCTTCCTCTTTTCATTAAGCCCGCGGATGAAGTCCCTCATGTGAGAGACTACACAAATTTCACCCTCTATGCTTGTCAACACAGAGAGGTAAATTCTTTTACTTTTTCTCATTTCTTCTTCCATCTATCTTCTAGCAGTCGCTCACCTACAGAATGGATGACAAGATTGCAAATAATCTGTCTACAACAACTCGATGAAATTGTATCTTACATTGCAACGATAAAATAAAGACCATATCAACCAATATTTTTCTTCCGCTTATTTATTTGGTGCGTATATACATCACACACACACACACACACAC
>NC_068982.1:55464609-55481416 GCF_001194135.2 Octopus bimaculoides | reverse complement strand
AAAAAATCTTCCAAAAGTCCTTTCCCCACCACCCAGTTCATTGGCGCAAATTTTTGTTTTCATGTTCATTTAATACATATTTTTTAATACCTATTACACTTGTTTGTTTTTTGTTTTTGTGGTGAGATGTTAAAGTAGTAATTAACCCTTGGTACTTATTCTATCGGTCTCTTTTTTTATGGGGATGTAAACAAACCAGCAACGGTTGTCAAGTGGTGGTGGGGGAACACAAATATGTACGTGCACACATATGTCGAAATTCTTTCAGTTTCTGTCTCCCAGATTCATTTGGGGCTTTAGTCAGCCTAGGTCTATAATAGAAAACACTTGCCCAAGTTGCTGTACAGTGGAACTGAACCTAAGACCACATGGCTGGGAAGCAAGCCTCTTAACCACATGCTGAACAACCACCACGGCCTTTTTTTTTTTTTTTTTGCACCTCTTCGGTATTGCTAAACATCAGTCACCCACATAACCTTCACTCATGACCATAGATGAAGAACTAGGCTGAGAACGATGGGGATTGACATTGTCCATTATATTGGCATTCTGTATACCAACACTGAAGGATTGACTTTCATTTTTTTGGTTAATAGTCCAGCCACATTACATTGAAATAATCAGTTGCATTCTAATTAAGACGTTTGTTTTTTAGTACTTCTTTGAATTAATGCAGTTTCTGAATTGATAGTAGCGAAATGTAGTTGCGATTTGTAAATGCACCCGCGCACCTACACAGTTGTCTCAGTATAACTGTTTCCTCATAACTTTTGGGAAAATGGATATTTTTCAATAGAATTTTCTACAAATGCGTTTCACATGATGTAGATTACGATTATATTAGAATTTGATGTGAAAAAAAAAAAAATTGGAGTAGAGAAGAGTAGTTTTGGGTAATTCACATGAGTTGACTTTGTTTCCTCATAACTTTAAGAAAAACATAATTAGCTGCGAAAGAAGTTTTCAGAGTGGGTGTGGAAAGAGGAGTTTCGGATTATTTACATGAGTTGCCTCATAACTTTTAGAATATGAGTGTTTTTAATGAACTTGTCTATAAATAGCTTGTGTAGGTTATAATTATATTGAAATTTATTGTAAAAAGAGTTGGTGAGCGTGCATATATACATACTGACATATTATAATTGTTTCAAAATTTTAAGTTTCACTTTGTAGATATATGTATGTAATGTGTTAATATGTGTATGTGTCCACCAGTTTACCAGTCTTTTTTTTTTTTTTTCATATTACATAAATTTCATTAAAAAAGACCCATTTTCTGAAAGTTATGAGGAAACAAAGTTGGTGGGGTATATTTGTGTAGGTAATGACCAAATTTGTAATTGACAAATACTTTTTGTTGGGTTTCAAGAAACTTGACTACATTGAGCAGCCTGTAATTTCAATAATTCAGTGAAAAGTAAAATAATTTGCAAAAGTAAACAGTAAAGGCACAGGAGTGGCTGTGTGGCAAGAAGCTTGCTTCCCAACCTCATGGTTATGGGTTCCATCCCACTGCATGGCAACTTGGGCAAGTGCCTTCTATTATAGCCTTGGGCCAACCAGAGCCTTGTGAGTGTATCTGGTAGATAGAAACTGAAAATCCCTGTCATATATATGTATATATCTGTGTGTGTGTGTGTTTTTGTGTCTTTGCTTGTCCCCCACTCCCCTTACCGCTTGACAACCAGTCTTGGTGTTTACATCCCCGTAACTTAGTGGTTTTGCAAATTACACTAACAGAATAAGTATTAGGCTTTAAAAAAAAAAAGTACTGGGGTTGATTCATTTGACGAAAATTCTTCAAGACAGTACTCCAGTATGGCTGCAGCCTGATGTCAGTGAAAAATAAAAAGTTAGAAAATGGAGAAAAACAAAAAGAAATCTGTAAATACTGTAAGATGCACTCTATAAGATACACCTCTATTTTGTAAGTATAATTTGTGGGTAAAAAACAAATTTAGTATGTTTCACCATACACCTACTGAAAGACATTCTAGCCATTTAGCATTTAGATTTTGTCAAATGTCATGCTTATTTATTAAAATTTTTTTGAATTAATAACGAATTGTCTTGTAGCATCAAAATTTTCATGATGTCATTGTTTATTTGTAGAATGACATTGTAGGGTAGGTGTGAGAGGCAAGATCTGGACAGTTTGAACATAAAGTAGGCAGAATATTTTGGCTGGATATAGCAGGTTTAAATGCTGAAACCGCATGAGTGCTGTGTATGTAAATAAAATACTGTGACAGTATATTGGATTAAAGCATGAAACCATAAATTTGTCATGAACTACTTTATATTCTTTCAAATTAAGTTGTTTTTATTTTGATCAAATAAATTTCTGCAATAAAATGTAAAACTAATATTTCTAGCTGTGATGTTTTTTTGTTTACTGCAATAGGCCACCAGACTGGCACAATACCACTACAGTTTTATTGTCATCCATAAGAAAGTTTAACATAACTTTTACCTTTGTAGGAGAATTTAGGTAATCAAAAAATGTTTCTTAAAGGTAACACATTCGTTAAATAATATAAGACACACTTCAGGTGTGGGTTATGCATGCTAGGGAAGCAAGTATAATGAGATCATGTGAATTTTCCATATAACTAACATTCTGCAAGTAATTCTCTGTGAGTTTGTGTCAACAGACTGATATTTTAGTTTGTTTTCAATATTTTATTAATGAAGGCGGGGAACTGGCAGAATCATTAAATACACTGGGCAAAATGCTTAGCAGCATTTTGTCTGTCTTCACATTCTGAGTTCAAACTCCACCGAGGCCAACTTAACCTTTCATCCTTTCGGGGTTGATAAAATAAGTACTAGCTAAATATCGGTGGGGTCGATATAATCAGTTTACCCCCTCACCCAAAGTTGCTGGCTTTGTGCCAAAATTTGAAATTGATATTCTATTATTAATGAAGGTGGCGAGCTGGTAGAATCATTAGCACGCTGGGCAAAATGCTTAGCAGCATTTGTCTTGTCTTTACATTCTGAGTTCTAATTCTGCCGAGGTCAACTTTGCCTTTCATCCTTTTGGCGTTGATAAAATGAGTCCCAGTTGAACATTGTGGTTGATGTAATTGGCTTACTCCCCTGAAATTGCTGGCTTTGTATCAAATTTCAAACCAATGTTTTGTTATCATTAACAATTAATGGCCAAGCAGATTTATGCTTACTTAACTCTCTAGCCTATAACACTTTGTCACCTAACTGTAATATGACCACATTAGACATAGGGCAAGTTTTTAATACATTTAAAAATACATTTATACTGGTAAATATGGTAAATAATCACCTATATATAGGTGAGGGCACATGGCCTAGTGGTTAGGTTGTTGAACTCATGATCAAGCGATTGTGCTTTCAGTTCCTAGACTGGTTGGTGTGTTGCATTTTTGAGCAAAACACTTCATCTGATGTTGCTCTGCAATCACTTTGACACCTGATGCGTAAGTACATGGTGTACCTGTTCAGACAATGTTGATTTGATGGAGGGAGTGAGCTAGTGTGCAACACAAGCATTTAATTGTTATAAACAAATCATTTGTGCAAGCAGTTTGGCAAAAACTGAACACTTGTATGTCATCTTTGATGCAAGAGCACATCATATATATATATATATATATATATATAAGCAAAAATGTTAGTTCTAAAATCTCTCTGAGATCAATGCAGTAGTTGTACTGACAAGTAATATATGTAGCCACTTCAATGTGGCTGTATGTTTGAATGGACTCTTCTGTGATATTTTTAACCCTGTTTCTTCTATCTGGTTAACAATGCAGTGCTGCATCCAATAAATTGTGAGCAAAGGAGTGAACTCGTACCACCGTCTAGCAATGGGACCAGCAGACCAGTCCTGGTTTCAGGCTATTTCTGCTATTCTTCAGTACTGGATACCTCATCTGCTAGAGATGGCAGTAGCTTGCCTCTGCTTGCAATATATATATATTTCAAGCAAACACAGTGTCTGATTTTGCAACAAGCGAAAATGCTAGTTCTAAAATATCTCTAAAAGATCAACAAAGTAGTTGTACTGACAAGTAAAAGCCCGAAACCAGGACTGGTCTACTGGTTCTGTTTCTAGAAGGTGGTAGGAGTTTGCTCCCCTGCTCGCAATTTATCGGATGCAGCTCTGCATCATTAACCAGCTGGAGGAGATGTCCTCTTGGGGTTAAAAATCGCAGTAGAGTCCGTTCGAACAGACAGCCATGTTGAAGTGGCTATGAATATTACACATACACACACATACATATGTTGGTACAGGTATGGCTGTGTGGTTGAGAAACTTTCTTCCCAACCATGTTTTGAGTTCAGTCCTACTATGTGTCACCTTGGGCAAATGTCTTCTTCTATGGCCTTGAACCAACCAAAACCTTGTGAGTGGATTCAATACACAGAAACTAAAAGAAGCCTTTCATTATATATGTGTGTGTGTATAGTCCAACACATACATGCATGGAAAACAGACATTAAATGATGATAATGGTAATCTCTCAAGAAAAAACCAGTTCTACAATTTCTTGCTAAACAACATACATATATGATTTGTTAATATCGCTTGTTAAGGAACACATTTAATATACTTTGAAGTATTTTATGATTAACAAAATAGGGTGTCCCTACAAGTCATTAATATTTATATACCAGCTTCCAGGAATGTGTTTAATATGTAAAACTGGTATATCCGATAACGTTATATCGCTATGTTTACTGGCTATTTAAGCAATGTGTTCGTGGATGATCAAGGGGTTGAAATGGGTGCTGACGAAGGAGTAAAAACTCCTGAAATATGGCATGTACACCCATTACCCATTTTTTATCTTCGATCTCATTGTTTATTTATATCTGATGTCTCAGATATGAAGCATTGTAACAAAATCTGTGCTGGCTATAATTTCTATAGAAAATCTGTAGAGATAACCTTAAGAAGTAGTGTAAGAACACTGCTAACACAGTAGAACATGGTATTGACTTATAAAAATGTTTTAAATACTTTGTAATATATTATGGTTGTATAACGAAATACCGTATCCGTACAAGTCATTAATAAGATTTGCTTATAGTGATTAAATGTCTGTGCTGTACATTAGTTCACTCCTTCCATCAAATTGATATTGCATGTACAAGCACATGGTGTGCCACATGTCAAATGTTGAAGTGATCACAAAGCAATGCGAGTTGAAGTGTTTTGCTCAAGGACACAGTACACTGGCTGATATAAGAATTGAACCCACAATCTTGTGATCATGAATGCAACGCTTTAACCACTAGGCCATTTATCCTCACACACACATTGTTTTGAGTTAATCATGCATTATCTTGTAGCTTGAAGATTTTGATGACTTGATTGTTTATTTTTAGAATGACATTGTAAAGTAGGTGTGAGAAGTGGGATCTGGCCAGTTTGGACATTTGGGCTGAATGTTGCCGGATTAAATGCTCTGGGGTTAATGTAAATATATCATGGAAAGTAATTTACTGCAGTATTCGTTTGAAGATAATAGGCCTTGCTGTATTTAAAAACACAACATATATTGGAGGCCAATGAAAAGAGTTCAAGCAATAGCTGGTGAGAATGCTTGATGTGCATTTCTGCAATATGTGTAGTTGATTATATTGGAATAGCAATTCATCAGACAAACTTGCAGTCATGTGTTCTTACATTGTGTGACAAACATGTATTTTATGCTGCTTATACATGGAGGAAACATAACAGAAAGCATAAATAAAAATGATGAATAAAAACAAATGAATAACTTAATTCTTTGCTAGTTAGTTAGCTAAATCCACTGCATTGAAAAAAGTTAGAGAATAGATAATGCTTCTACTTGAATGATTGAAATGAAGCAATTTAAGAGGCTTTGTGCAATGAAATTGGGAATATCATTTGTTCATGTGAGATGAATACATCAACTGCTAATAATCAATAGAAGAAAAGGAAACGTAGTGATGCTTGGAATCAGCTTCAAATATTCATGAATGTTGAATTTTCTTCCAAACTTTAAAGGTCTTTCTCAAAGCTGATGTCTTGAATCTACTGGATGAAATCATTGGAAGACTATTTCCAAAGTTACCTGAGACACACTGGAATTATTCAACTCAATAAGTGTCGACTTTGTTCACCAAAATTCAATTCCAGGCAGTGACCTGAATAATAATAATAACATATATCTTAGGAATGAGAACCCAAGTTTAAAATTTCCCCAAGATACCTGATGAAGGCTGGAGGGTATATCAGCCAAAACATGTTAACAACAAACAAGATGACAAATATCTGCCAAATGTAAATAAGCAAAAATCACAAATATTTAGCTTAAGATTTATTTAATGGAAGGCTGAACACGAATACATATGTAAATCCTCACTAGTAGAGTGACTAGGATATATGGGCAAACTTAATAGTGATTGCTCTCATTAAAAGTTTCTCGTTGATTTGCTTTTGCTTGGCAAGAGTTGGGGTGAGTTCTCTTCGAATGCCATGAGAACTCTGATTGACTTTTAACACTAAAGGGAGAGTAAGGCTCCACTGCCCAACTCTCTCTCTGCCTTTGTGATTGGCCTGCATGCTCTTGTTTCCAAGTTACCCTTTGCCACTGATATATATATATATATATATATATATATCATCATCATCGTTTAACGTCCGCTTTCCATGCTAGCATGGGTTGGATGATTTGACTGAGGACTGGTGAAACCGGATGGCAACACCAGGCTCCAATCTGATTTGGCAGAGTTTCTACAGCTGGATGCCCTTCCTAACGCTAACCACTTAGAGAGTGTAGTGGGTGCTTTCACGTGTCACCCGCACGAAGGCCAGTCAGGCGGTACCGGCAACGGCCATGCTCAAAATGGTGTATTTTATGTGCCACCTGCACAAGAGCCAGTCCAGGGGAACTGGCAACGATCTTGCTCGAAAATCCTACGAAGGCCAGTCAGGCGGTACTGGCAACGGCCATGCTCAAGATGATGTATTTTATGTGCCACCCGCACAAGAGCCAGTCCAGGGACACTGGCAACGATCTCGCTTGAAAATCCTTACACATGTCACGGGCACAAGTACCAGAAAGGCGACGCTGGGCACAGGTGCTATATATATATATGTATATATGTGAGTGTGTGTAATATATATATATATATATATATATATATATATATATATAATCTCCATTTGACCATTCATACTTATAGCTGCACCATTTTTAACACACAGTGTTGGCATTAAATCAATGTGTATGTTCCATACTTACATTATAGCAAGAAAACAAAATACATTTAACATGCCTGTAATTTTATGTTCAAATAAGCTGTCAAAAAAGGATCAAATATGCAAGTTAATGTATCCAGTTTACTTTTACACCATTCAATGTGGGTTTATAAGTATTGTATTTGTGGATTTTTAAAGAGGGGACTACATCTGCTGACAATGAGCCCAAATCAGATCAGAACATGTCTGTACAGCTGATCCTTATTTTTGTGTCCACAAACATTTTGCATATACGTATTGTCTGTTTGTCATAATACACAGTTGTGCAGGTGTATATGAAGCTTGCTTCCCAACCACATGGCTCTGGGTTCAGTCCCACTGCATGGCACCTTGGGCAAGTGTCTTCTACTATATAGTCTTGGGTCGACCTGAGCCTTTGAGTGGATTTGTTAGACAGAAACTGAAACTAGCCCATTGTATATATATGTATATCTATGTGTGTGTGTCTTTGTGTCTGCATTTGTCTCCCCCCTCCACCACCACCACATGACAACCCATGCTGGTGTGTTTACATCATCATAACTTAGTGGTTTGGCAAAAGACACCAATAGAGTAAGTACCCGGCTTTTAAAAAATAAGTACTGAGGTCGATACATTTGACTAAAATTTCCAGGCAGTGCTCCAGCATGGCTAGAATCAAATGACTGGAGCAAGTAAAAGATGAATGATATGTTTTGTAATACTTTCTAGCCATAAATATACAAGGTGGTGAGCTGACAGAAGTGTTAGCATGTCTAGTGGCATTTCGTCCGTTTTTATGTTCTGAGTTCACATTCCACTGAGATTAACTTTGCCTTTCACTCTTTTGGGATTGATAAAATAAGTACTAGTTGGACACTAGGTGAGGGTCGATGTAATTCACTAAACCATTTCCTCTAAAATTGCTGGCCTTGTGCCAAAATTTGAAACTAATACATAAATATTCATTCACATGCACAAAGACCCATGTGCATACAATATGTATGCACACATAGGTGTGTGAGTGTGCATGTGTGCAGGAAATATAATGCAGATGCTTGTTGGGTTGGGTGTTTATGCACATCAGAGATAAACTTTCATTTATGGTAGTTTCATATGTTATTTGTTTCATAACTAAAACACTTAACAGAAATAGTTGGCCGTAATGTAATCTTAGTAATTTTAGTCACCTTAGTAACTAGACAATGGGATACCACCATTTCATACTATATATGTATCCCATAAGCTACGTTAGTCTTTCTTGACATACAACTAGTAGATTATATATATGTTATTGTCATTAAATTGTTTGTAATACATTCTAAGCATATTATCTCTGCGTCATATTTCTCTTGAGATATACTGGAAGATAAATAGTAGCGAGATGAAGATTTATATTTTATATGCATACTTAAGCTAGAGAAAAAGTGAACGAGAAGAATTATGCAAGATATAGATGATTGTGTGTGTGTGCATTCACATATTTCTATACACATCCCTCCCTCCTGCCACCCACACATGTATAATATATTTATACAGAGACAATTATATCTGCACACAAGATGTAAGGGAATGACTTATCATATGAACAGAAGACAGAAATTATAAGGCTGATAGGAACATTCATTTAACAGCATATGTAATTTTTGAGATAAACAGAAGGATGTATAATAATAAATAATAATGAAATTATTGTGTATAGTGCTCAGGTGCACTACAACTCATCAGAAGTTCATGTACAGTACATAGAATTATGTACAAAAGTCAGTAAAGTGAACAGTGTATGAGTCATGATATACATGTGTACATGCATATGGAGAGGGAGATAACAGGTGTAGTGTTGGTGAATTTCAGGAAACATGGAAGTTTTAAAGGATGCAATGTTTCGGCAACTAAAAACTGATGCAGGTAGTTTGTTCCATACTTCGGTAACTCTGAGTGTGAAAAAATTTTTCCGAAACTCGTGGGGGCTGTGCTGTTTTCTGACTTTGTAGGCATGCCCACATGTGTTAGACACATGAAGCCCCAAGGTGGTTGTTGGCGCAATGGTTAATAATTTTGTGGATGTTTACCAAGTCAGTTGCCAGACGTCGGAGCTTCAATGTATCTATGTCCAGGGAAGCAAGGTGTTCAGAGTATGGTAGATGCCTGATGGAAGGTATTCGCTTGGTTGCATGTCTCTGAACAATTTCCAGGCAGTCAATGTCCTGAGCAAGAGAGGGGTTCCAGACTGGTGATGCAAATTTCAAGTATGGTTTAAGCTTTGAGACAAGTATAGGACTTACTCATCATTGGTGAAGACCTTAATGTTTCTCCAGTAGAAAACATGCCAAAAAATGGAACATAAAAGTGAAATGTGGACTCTGCAAACCACACCACGGATTACTTATCTTTGAACAGGTACAAAGTAGTGGGGTAACTCTTTAATTCTCACATGGTATAGTATAATGAACTGAACACCGAATTTAGTTGTTTTTTTTTTGCTGTTACTGTATGTGAGTTGGGCTGTAGTGACTTGTTCAACTTATGTACACATTGTAAAGTCATGATAAGGATGACCTGCTATAATATGAAAGCATACCATCATGCTTTTCTTTTATTCTTTGCATTCAATGTTAGTGTTTGTTTGGCATGTTAACAAACGATTTTTTTTATGAAACCTAATGTAATTCACCAGCTAAGTAATTGCACATTACTTACAAAACAACTTTATATACTTGCAAAAGTTTATTTAGGTGTCATCAGTACAAGTTAATGTGCCTGTCTACTTAGGTTTCTCCATAGTTGAAAGTCATTTTTAGTAATTTGAACCTGAAGGAAGAACTTGTTGGCATATTGTTATTGGAAAGTGTTCAGATTCTTCTTCTTATCACAGCCATCATTGTTTGTCACTGTCAGCATCACATTATTATCATTATCTTCATCAACAACAACACAATCTCAGATAAAAGCAGTGCAACTTGCAAAATCATGCATGCTTGCATGTACATGAATTAGGTTTGGAAGAACTGGAAATATGAAATATGCTTGGAGAGACTTGAAAATGGGATGGCACAGAACAAGTACTTAAGAGCTTGAAGAAAAGTTAGACATTGAAAGTACTTTGTAAAGAAGGTGCAGGGAAGAAGAGGTTTGCTCATATTCTGTAATGAGAGAGTGTGTGTTCCTGATTATATGGTTGTATACTAGTATACTGTGGAGACGCAATGGCCCAGTGGTTAGGGCAGCGGACTCGCGGTCATAGGATCGCGGTTTCGATTCCCAGACTGGGCGTTGTGAGTGTTTATTGAGCGAAAACACCTAAAGCTCCACGAGGCTCCGGCAGGGGATGGAAGCGAACTCTGCTGTACTCTCTCACCACAACTTTCTCTCACTCTTACTTCCTGTTTCTGTTGTGCCTGTAATTCAAAGGGTCAGCCTTGTCACACTGTGTCACGCTGAATATCCCCGAGAACTACGTTAAGGGTACACGTGTCTGTAGAGTGCTCAGCCACTTGCACTTTAATTTCATGAGCAGGCTGTTCCGTTGATCGGATCAACTGGAACCCTTGACGTCGTAAGCGACGGAGTGCCAACAATAACAACAACAACTAGTATACTAGAGAGAATCAAGACATTGTTGGGAAGAAATTTATAGGGAATGATGGCAAGATACTTACCCTTACTGATGCTGAAAAGAAAGAGACCTGGTAGTCCTATTATGAGGACAATGCATTCAAGGAAGTTGGCTTAATACATGTAGACAGACCCAGTAGAGGGACTACCCATTAAAGTTGACTATAGTTGTGAGTACAATTAAGGACATAAAACAGACATGGGTAGTCTTTTACGAGAAGTGGATCACGAGACATAACTCTTTATCTGGTGGGCAGCACTAGTAAAAAAACATTAAAGGAAATTTTCCTTCGGTTTTGTTGTCTGAGGAGAGTTATGTTGTCTTAATGCCTTATTATCTAACACACTCACAAAGAAGACTTTGCTGGTTTTGTCATGTGATACATATGTATGTTGACAGTTGCATATAGAAGTGCCAATCACTTAAACTAGATGGAATTTCTGGAAGAGGAAGACCCAGGAAGACATGGGACAAAGTATTGAAGACTGATCTCGAGACACTGAGTCTTACACAGGAAATGACTAAGAACTGAAATATCTGGCACATTACTGTACTCAAGAAAAACTATCTACCACACCAAAATTGATACCAGTGATTGTACCGCGTTAACCCAGTGCACTCTGTGTAGTGGTTGGCATTAGGAAGGGCATGCAGCCATAGAGACCATGCCAGAACAGACAGTGAAGCTTGGTGCAGCTCCTGGCCTTACCAGCTCTAATTAAACCATTCAATCCATGCTGGCAAGGAAAACAGATGTTAAATGATGCTGCTGATGATGGTGATTGATGTTTATGTGAAACAATTGGTTTCAGTCAGATACCTTTCTGTTTGCTAACCAAGACATAGAAATGGATGAAAACAATGATTATAGTAAAGTTTGAAGTCATGACTTGGTATTCAGTATTATATTACTTCATCTCATATGCTTTGGTGTTTTGTAGTTTATTTATTAGTCTTTTCACCAGTATTTAACTAATTGTGTAACTGTTAATTACTTACTGCACATGTAGTTTAACTATAGTTTCTGCTTTTACATAGACATGACAAAGTAAATAGACATACTTATAATCGTAAAAATTTATTTAAATCTGAAATTATTTATTCAAATTATTTATTAATTATTATAATGTGAATATTAATATTTAGTAGACATGCCCTTTGCAATTTTTGTTTCAAGGACCCTATTAGGCATGCTACTAATCAGATAATGAATACAGTAATCTCAAAAGATTTAGCTTTGTGGATCGTTTCTTGATCTTTTTACAAAGTGTCCTATCTATTATGCCCCAGAGGTGTTCAACAGGGTTCATATCTGGTGACTGGCTTGGTCATGGTAACTTTTTGATGCCATTCTCTTCCAGCCAATCTTGAATCTTTTTAGCTGTGTGATAAGGAGCCCCATCTTCCATAAATAAAGAATCTTCTTTAATCATTTCACTGCTGGAGAAGGTTGGAAGGTGTCCTTTCTGCAATATGGACATATTTTTATTTGAGTTTATGTTTCCCTCACACTTCACCAGCTGTGATCGACCATTGCTCCAAATTTCTCCCCAGACCATCACAGAATAGCCACTGTGTTTTATTGTTGGCTGCAATCATTTCCTATCAAACTCTTGATCACAAACTCTCCAGACACTCACCCACTGTCAGAAAATACAGCAAATTTAGACTCATCAGAGAATATGACAGTGTCCCAGAATGCTAGTGGCCTCTCCACCATCTCACTGATCCAATCTTTTCTCTGCTTGATATTGGCTGGTTGAAGAAACGGCTTCATTCTCACTGCTCTGCCATAGCAGCCATGTTTATGGAGATACCTAACAGCCTTTCTGGGACTGACATCAACTTGTTCTGCTATGTCAAAGGCCTTGCAATGAGATTATTCTCCACACTTTCTCTTAATAAAGTGAAGGATCCTGTCAGAGGCCCCTAGTCGACCTGGGTGAGGTGATGTGGACTCCTTCCCCTCTCTGGTGAATTGCACAATCACTCTATTAACTGTAGAAAGTGAGATCCCAAGGTTTTCAGCAATTTTACTCTAAGTCCATCTTCAGATTGACTTACAATATGGTCTCTTTGAAATTTGGATAGTTCCAAGGCTTCTTTTGTATGTGGCATGATTATACAGTCACATATAGAACCTGAAACATAAAAATGTCAATTAATAAAAAATATAAACCATTTCAGGTTAAAATAAACACAAAACAATGTTTTATGGGATGTCTACTTACTTCTGTTATGTCTGTGTATATTCTGAATAAATTTATTACTTTTTGAGAGAATGTAGCGTGGATTGGGTTTTGATATAAATTGAGTGGTTTATATACAATCAAGTTTTGTTTCTCATATTCAGTTTTTTTATTTGGTTTAAATTATATTTTCAGAAAAATATATCATATGTCATCATTGTCACCACCATAACTGCTGCTGTTCATTTGTTATTCATCTTAAATTTGCTAGTCTTTTACCTAAATCAGAAACCATTCTTTGTCTTTTTATTATTATTATTATTGTTATTATTATTAAAGAAATGCAGAGAGCTGGCAAAATAATTAGCATGCTGGGCAAAATGCTTAGCAACATTTCATCCATCTCTATGTTCTGGGTTCAAATTCCGCTGAGGTTGACTTTGCCTTTCATCCTTTCAGGGTCAATAAAATAAGTACCAGTTGAATACTAAGGAAATGTAATTGACTTACCTCCTTCCCGAAAATTGTTGACCTTGTGCCAAAATTTGAAACCATTATTATTATTAAAGGCAACAAATTGGCAGAATTGTTAGCATGATGGACAAAATACTTAGTCGCCATAACTTTGGCTTTACATTCTAAGTTCAAATTCTTCCAAGAATGAGCATTGGGGTTGGTGTAATTGATTTACTTCTCTCCTCAAAATCACTGGCTTAGTGCCAAAATTAGAATGAATAATTACTTATATATAAAGATAGTGATCTGGCAGAATTGTTACCATGCTGGACAAAAAGCTTAGCTGCGTTTCTTCTGGTTTTTATGTTTTGAACTCAAATTCTACTAACCTTTCATTACCTTTCATCCTTTTGAGATTGATAAAATAAGTACCAGTTGAACCATGGAGTTGATGTAATAGACTATCTCTTGTCCCTAAAATTTCAGGCCTTGTGCCTATAATAGATAGGAGTATTATCATTATAATTTATGAAGATTGACTTAAGTCTCCATGAATGTAAATACACAATAAGAAAAGCATGATGCTATATGTAGTAAAATAAAAATTGACGTTATTTATTATTATTATTATTATTATTAAAATGCTTTAAGGTGGCGAGCTGGCAGAATTGTTAGCATGCTGGGCAAAATGCTTTGTGGCATTTCATCTTTATGTTCTGGGTTCAAATTCTACTGAGGTCAACTTTGCCTTTCATCCTTTCAGGGTCGATAAATTAAATACCAGTGTAACACTGAGGTTGCTGTAATCAACTTATTCCCTCCCACAAAAAATTTCAGGCCCTGTACCTATAGTAGAAAGGATTATTCAAATGCTTTATATTTATATTTATGTTCAGAGTTCACGGAAAAACCGAAGCAGTACCAGTGGATATTTCATGGCTGGCAGGAACATGAGTTGGATGCCTGTAAGTAAAACTATTTTATTGTATTTTATTCACTGTTTATGAAGAATATGTCCCTGGTTACAGATTTTCATGTTTCAATAAGTGTCTGACAGCAGAAGTAACAAAGTATCTGTAACTTGATATACAACAAATAGCACAAGAAATTTCATTTGGAATGTACTAATTTTCCAATTTGTTTGCTGATGGTTTTTTTTTTTTTTTTGAAGTGTATTAATGCAATTAATTAAAAGTCTGATCATCGTCATCATTATTTAATGTCTGTTTTCCATGCTGGCATGGGTTGGATGGTTTGACAGAAGCTGACCAGCTGAAGCGCTGTTTAGGCTCCAAGCCTGTTTTGGTATGTTTCTACAGCTGGATGCCCTTCCTAACTCTAATCACTTTATAGGGTGTACTGGGTGCTTTTACACAACACCAGTATGAGTGGTTTTTATGTGACACCAGCACTTACGAGCTCACAAGATTAGGGATGCTCAGTAGAAATGTGTGTGTGTGTGTGTGTGTCCTGCCACCGCTTGACAACCAGGTGTTGGTGTGTTTACATCCCTGTCACTTAACAATTCAGCAAAAGAGACTAATAGAATAAGTACCAGGCATAAAAAAGAACTAAGTACTAGGGTCAATTCATTATTGAATTAAATGTTTTAACAGGGGGGTTTATTTTTATTTTATTTAGCATTCTCCATTCCTAAAATGTTATTATTTTTTTATGTTTAGGCCATGTTTGTCCTCCTTCTGATGGGATATATATGCATGATTAATTCAAAGTGATGTGAATAAATAAGCATTACATTTAATAGAGTAACTTAAATGCTAAAGGGTTAAACAAATATTAAATTTATTTTAAATAATTAAATGACATACAAGTACCTGAACATTAGTTTAAATGATTCAAGTTTATTAATAGTGTACTGTGGACGGTATTAGTCTGTACAAGGTACATGTATACTAGTCTGGTGGACGTAGGAATATGAAGTTCCTGTTTGTATATTGTGGAATATATGAGGATCTGGACCATCAGTATCTGAAAAGTCAGAGTTGTACCTGTTCTGTTATCTACAAGAGGGCGCTGAAAAGTTCTTTGTTTTAAGGGTATTGTGAGAGGCCTGGTTAGAAGCCCAACCTTCCAAGTTCTTTCACAGGGTTTAGAAAACCTGAAGAATCGCTGCAATATATGTGTGAATCTGAGAGGGGATTGTTGAATAAGATCATAATTAACTGATCTTCCTGCATTTTCTTTACCCAAAGCAAGGAACTTTTCAGCACCCCTCGTATCATCATCATTTAACGTCTGTTATCCATGCTGGCATGGGTTGGATGGTTTGACTGGGCTGGCATGCTGGAAGGCTGTGCCAGGATCCAGTATGATTTGGCATGGTTTTTTTACAGCTGGATGCTCTTTCTAGCACCAACCACTCTGAGAGTGTAATGGGTGTTTTTATATGCCAATGGCATGGGTGCCATTTGCATGACACCGGTATCTACCATGACTACGATTTTGCTTAGCTTGATGGGTCTTCTTCTTAAGCAGAACGTAATGTCAAAGGTCTTGGTCATTGCCTCCGTGAGGCCCAACACTTGAATGGAATTCAGCCACTTTGCCTCTATGAGGCCCAACGCTCGAAAGGAACTCAGCCACTTTGCCTCCATCAGACCCAACGCTCAAAAAGTACTCAACTACTTTGGCTCCATGAGACCTGTTGTTCAAACACACACACACACATATATATACATACATACGCAAGGGGTTGCTGAAAAGTTCCTGGCCTGGTTAGAGGATCAACTTTCCGAGTTCTTTTGCAGGGCTTAGAAAAACTGAAGAGCTGCTGCTGTATGAATCTGAGAGGGGAATATGTTGAATGAAATCATAATTAACTGATCCCCCTGTGTTTTCTTTTACCCAAAGCCAGGAACTTTTCGGCACCCCTTCATAAAGCATAAGTCTCAATAAAAAAATTTCTTTGTGATAATATTTGACAGAATTCTACATTCTCTTTTACAGGTTGGAGCTTCTCTGTTTGCCAGTAACATTGGGAGCATCCATTTTATTGGTCTGGCTGGTTCAGGAGCAGCAGCGGGCATAGCAGTTGGAGTATTTGAAATAAATGTGAGCTTTTTTTTTTTTTTTTTCTGCGGCATATACAGAAATTTGTGCTTTGCTTTTCTAAATTATAAATTAGAATTTTGGCTAGTTCAGTTTGATTCCCATTTGAAGTCATTCCATTTCAGCTGTAACTTTGAATAGGTTTTTGCTCTCTGAAACGGGGCCTAGTGGCAATTGAACTTATTGACTCTTCTTTTCTCATGTTTGACCTAATGTAACATTTGGAAGAAAAGTGATGTACTT
>NC_068982.1:55461303-55464403 GCF_001194135.2 Octopus bimaculoides | reverse complement strand
ATATATATATATATATATATATATATATATATATATATTTATGACAGGCTTCTTTCAGTTTCTATCTACCAAATCCACTCATAAGGTTTTGGTTGGGCTAAGGCTATAAGGCTATAGTAGAAGATACTTGCCCAAGGTGCCATGTAGTGGAACTGAACCTAGAACCATGTGGTTGGGAAGCAAATTTCTTACCACACAGCCATGCCTGCACCTGTTTTTCAAATAACTAAACTGGTCATCATCAAATTTATAATTTTTATGTCTGCTTTCTATGCTGACATAAGTTGGACAGGTAGTCATGGTCCAACACTCATACACATTATTTTTGTGTGGTTTCTATAGACTGATGCACTTCTTAATACCAAACTCTTTACAGAGTGTCCTGGGTGCATTTTATTGTGGTACCACTACTATTGAAATTGTCATATTAGATTTCAGACTGAAAACAATCTTGCATTGTCTTTACTCATTTATTGGTCACTTAATGGAGTGTACTGGGTGATTAGTACTTGTATGCTGCAGGTCTAAAAAATCCTCATTACTTTACCTTGCTTCTGTTCATTCAAGCCAACATGACAAAAGAAATAAGAAGAAGATAGTCATGGAAGCCTGGTACTTATTCTATGGATCTCTTTGCTGAACGACTAAGTTATGGGGACGTAAACATATCAACACCAGTTGTCAAGCAATACACACACAATGGGTTTCTTTCAGTTTCTGTCTACCAAATGCATTCATGAGGCTTTGGTCAGCCTGAGGCTATAGTAAAAGACATTTGCCCAAGGTGCCATGCAGTGGGACTGAACCTGGAACCATGTGGTTGGGAAGTAAGCTCCTTACCACACAGCCATGCATGGATTTTTTTTTGAAGGAATATATATAACTTTATATGTTAGTGTATTGATGTTGTTCAGGTTAGGAAAGACAAGTGCTATGAAATGCTACTAGAAGACTGAAGATGCTGGTTGGTGTGCAGTACAAAAGATTTCCATCATTTGGGACCAATAGAAATCTGAATTATATGCAGACTGATTGAATTAAAAAGCATGAACTTATTGAATTGAATGTTTTAACAGGGGGGTTTATTTTTATTTTATTTAGCATTCTCCATTCCTAAAATGTTATTATTTTTTTATGTTTAGGCCATGTTTGTCCTCCTTCTGATGGGATATATATTTCTGCCTGTTTATATATCTGCTGGGGTAAGTTCTTTACTTTTTTTAGTGATGCCTCTAAGTAATTCAGTTGCAATTGTCTAAGTGTTTTCATTAGCATCATCATCATTATCATCATCATCATTATCATCATCGTTACTATCATCATTATCAGTGTCGTCACTACCACAATACACCTATTATTTTTCTTATTTATATATGTTTGAATGTGTGTGTATGTGTGTGCGTCCGCCGAGAGGTGTCAGAAAAGTTACCACAGGGATAACTGGCTTGTGGCGGCCAAGCGTTCGCAACGACGTCGCTTTTTGATCCTTCGATGTCGGCTCTTGCTATCATTGCAAAGTTCACCTTGTGGGACAGCTCTGATTGGCAGTTGTGTTCAGTCTCTGGTAAATGTTATCTCCTAGAGCAGTGTTCTCTAACATTTTTGCACCAAGGACTGGTTTAATGCAAGATTATTTTTCCATGGACCAGGAGGATCAAGTACATGTTAAAACACAAGGAAATACATAATATGTAAGTTAATTATTGCATATATAAAACATATATAATCTAAAAACACCCTGCAAATTGCAATAGTCAATAAAATAGTTATAAAAATTTTTAATTTATTCTTTCTGAGCAGCCTGGTACCAAAATGATCCACATCCTGGTACTGGTCTGCAGCGGGACACTTGTTCTAAAATTAGTATCATAAAATCAAAGAAGAAACTAGATTTTGGTTGTTGTTATATAATTGTACAGACTTGCTGAGAAATTTTGCTGCATTTTGAAAATATATATATATAAAAAAAATAACATATATGGGATTGTAATTAAGAAGAGCACTAAACTTGAACTAACAGATAAATCATTGAATGAATGGTGTGAAGTACTGACTTTAACCATGTCAAAACAGTTTTATCAAATTGTATCCACTAAAGTATAATATTAAAAAAATAAATAAATAAATATGTGTGTTTGTGTGTGGAGGCATGTAACTTAGTGGTTAGAACATCGCACTCATGATTGTATGATTGGAATTTCAATTCTTGAATTGGGCATCGCCTTGTATTCTTGAGCAAATCACTTTGTTTCACATTACTCCATTTCATTCAGCTGTCAAAAATCAGTGAACCGGCTCAGAGAATGGCTCGGGAAGGACTGATAATCCAGTTTGCTGTATGTATACACACACACACACACATATATATAGGCAGTACGCTGGCAGAAACATTAGCACACTAGACAAAATGGTAAGAGGGACTTTCGGCCTTAATGGTCAGATGCTGCCATAGTTAACCTTGCTTTTCATTTTTTCAGGGTTGATAAAATAAATACCAGTTTAACACTGGGGGCAGTAAAGTTGACTTGTTCTCTCCCTCAAAATTTCAGGCCTTGTGCATATAGGAAAAAGAATTTTTATTATAAAGGGTTGAGAGATGGCAGAATCATTTACATACTGGACAAAATACTTAGCAGTATCTCTTCTGGCTTTACATTCCGAGTTCAAATTTCACTGAGGTCAACTTTGAATTTCATCCTTTTGGGGTCTACAAAAGAAGTACCAGTAAAACACTGGGTCAATCTAATCAACTTGCTCCTTCTCCCAAAATTTCAGGCCTTGTGCCTATAATAGAAAGTGTTTTATATCTATATATATGGTGGTTGTCTACTCCTTATGCAGAGTTTGACCACCTCCTGTACCTACACCTTAGCGCCATCATGGCATCTGATGTAGCTTTTTAAACCAGACAATGTTCTGAAAAAACACCCACATACATTGCACCTCTGATTTGGACTACCAAGACCTGCAGATAAGTTTTACTCTTTGTGAATCTTAAAATGTCTTTTGAGGCCTCCGTTGGATTTGCAAACCTTCTGGCATACACTGCATTCAAAGGTGTGCACAGACATATAGGCAGAATAGTTGGTGGAGGTTCATT
>NC_068982.1:55452171-55461293 GCF_001194135.2 Octopus bimaculoides | reverse complement strand
TTGAGGCCTCCGTTGGATTTGCAAACCTTCTGGCATACACTGCATTCAAAGGTGTGCACAGACATATAGGCAGAATAGTTGGTGGAGGTTCATTTTCCATGCATTTGCAGCTGAGATTTGAGGCCAGCAAATGATAGGCATGGTCTGTCACAGACTGTGCACACAAAAAGGTCATTGTCATTCACCTTCTTGATCGTTACATTCTTCCTTAGATCTCTTTTGAGTCTTACTTGCGTTATCCTGGCCTCTTCAAATGCTTTCACTCCACTCCACACCTTTGTTCACCATCCAACTCGATCCAAAGGAAGGGTTTTGATATCTTCTGGAGGAAGTGACAAGTAACTGAGACCTTTGGCAATATATACAGTGCTTGAGAAGACCTGTCAAACCAAGTGAGATCATGGCCGATGCCAGTGTTTCATAACTGGTACTCATACTGGTGACATGTAAAAAGCACCCACTACACTCTTGAAGTGGTTGGTGTTAGGAAGGGCATCTAGCTGTAGAAACCATGGCAAATCAGATTGAAACCTGGTGCAGCTCCCCAGCTTACCAGTTTTCAGTCAAAGCATCCATGTTTTTCAGTTTCCATCTACCAAATCCACTCACAAGACTTTGGTTGGCCTGAGGCTATAGTAGATAGAAGACACTTGCCAAAGGTGCCTGGACATGTGGTTGGGATGCAAACTTTAGGGTCTCCTCTCCTATTCTGATTTATTCAATGGTTTTATAATTTTATTTCATATAGATTTATACCATGCCTGAATACCTGAAATTGCGTTTTGGTGGCCGAAGAATCCAACTTTGTATGGCTATTCTCTCTATTATCGTCTATGTGTTTACAAAAATCTCAGTAAGTATTTTTCTTTTCAATATCATGTATTTGTTTTTGTATTTTATTATTTCATAAAGTTTATAGTTTCATAAATATTATAATTGAACCTTAAAAAAAGTGTTATATTTCTATTTGTTGTTATTCATTTTCCTTGTTTTCTAGACATTGTTTTATATTGTGTTGTTATGGTAATATTTGATTTGACTGCATTCTTACTATTTCATTGATTTATATTTCGGCCACATAGCTACAGGAAATTTATACTTAGTAAAATTTATTACTGAAGTGAAAATTCAGGTCACTCCTGGAGTAGTTTTTCTTTCTTTCATTTTCTTAACTTATTTGTAATATATTTTTTAAGTACTTAACACATCTAATCTCTTTTTTTTTGGATCCACTGAAGACACAAATAGAAGTATGGAAACATTGCGTAAAATTTTGCGGTAACATACATGTTATTAAAAGGGGGAAAGGATTTTGTAGAGGGATTATTTGATGAAAAATTTTATGGGAAATGGGAATAATACTTGTTCATTAAGATCAATTGATACTATGAAATATGTTAGAAATGATTATCCTAAATGAAGAAAATAGATGAGTTTATAAAAATTAGATATTTGAATGTGATATATATCTTTTTTTTATATGAACTTGAATTTTCAAAATGAAATAGTTGTTTATTTTTTTGATTTGTTACTAGCTGTATTGTTGATGATTATGTTGACATTGATTCACATGTATATCTTTCTATGTATTTTTATTCCTTCTCCAAAACTGAAGCACAGTAGTTAGTCATAATTTGATATCCAGTATAACTAAGTAGTCTTTCATGTTTTTCATTTACTTTGATGCTTTCAATACTGATTTACATATATTGGGCTTGATTTTTAGCACCATGTGTTGTTTATTTTTTTGAAACAATAAATATGGGAATGAAGCTAAAAAAACAGTTGTGAACTATAGATACTGAGCATCACCAAGGTCTTAACCTATTCCTACAGGAAAACAATGTCTATAACAACACTTTGTTCTTATGGCTCAAAGGGTTTTGGTGCAATATTACTTTGAAGGGAATAAGTGATTTTCTTACATAAGCATAAAATGTGAAATATTTGGAAGGTAAGACAGGTTGTTATTTTATGTGCCTATATAGAATATTATATAGGTAATGTTCTTAGTAAGAATGGGTACCAAACTTTGAACTTGATTTACTAGGAACTTACAGGAACACAAGGGAGCAATTATTTTATGGGTATTTTCATCTTACTCATATATTTGAATTTTTGTGATTATAATGTTATTGGGTTAATAACTTGGGTTGGCTATATTCTATTGTATTATACTGGTAAAGTTGCAAATATCCTGGGAAATCAGTGTACAAATTTGGATCATAAGGTATTTATTTATTTACATGTTTGTTTATCTATTTTATTTTATATTTTAAACATGGATGCCTGCAAGAGAGTGAGTAAAATTCTGAGAGGCCTTTTAAAAATTCTTGTGAGTGTTCTTTTTTAAGACGGAATTAAAACAAATGTAGCAAGATTTTTCTTGTATTCTAGTGTTTTCTTTTTGCATGATGTATGGAGAGGAACTGATCCAACCACATAATTGAGTGGTAAACGCTCACTTTAACTATTAGATATGGTTAGATCAATATCTTTTTCCATGTACTAATGAAGATGTGCACATTTAAAGTCTAAACTGTTTATCAGTTTTGGTATGTATTTTTATAAGGTAGATTTCTTAGAGTGGGAACAAGTGTCATTTATGACTTTAATTAAAATTTCATTCAGTCATAATCATAGGCTAGAAAGATTCCAGGGATAGCTATGTTTATCAGTCCAATATCGAAGTGGTATTTGTTATCTGTTTCCAAATATATACATATAAACTCTTTCATATATATTAAGTATTCTTTCTTCTTCTTCATCATCATCATCATTGTCGTTTAATGTCCGCTTTCCATACTGGCATGGGTTGGATGGTTTAACTGAGGACTGGCAAGCCAGAAGGCTGCACCAGGCTCCAATCTGATCTGGCAAGATTTCTACAGCTGGATGCCCTTCCTAACACCGACCACTCTGAGAGTGTAGTGGGTGCTTTTTATGTGCCACCGGCATGAGGGCCAGTCAGTCAGTACTGACATTGACCACACTTAAATGATGCTTTTTACGTGCCACCAGCAGGGGAGCCAGTCAGGTGGCACTGGTAACGACCACCGCTTAAATAGTGCTTTTTACATGCCACCAGCATGGGAGCCAGTCAGGTGGACTGGCAACAATCATGCTTGAATGGTGCTTTTTACATGCCACCAGCACAGGTGCCAGTCAGGCAGTACTGGCATCGGCCACAACAATGACTTCATTTGAATCAACAGGTCTTTGCAAGCACAGTTTATTGCCCAGTGATTGAAGGGTACTCTTAAATGGGCCAGTTATGCTGCACTGGCATAGGCCACAGTTACAGTCTCACTTGGCTTGCTGGGTCTTCTCAAGCACAGCATATCTCCAAAGGTCTTGCAAGAGTGGCTGTGAGGTAAGTAGCTTGCTTACCAGCCAAGGGTAAGTGTCTTCCACTGCCCAAGGTGCCACACAGTGGGACTGAACCTGGAACCATGTGGTTGGTAATGTTAGTAAGTAGAAAATGTCTATGCTAACATGGAAAGCAGATGTAAAATGATGATAATGATGATAGATATATAGGAATATTTAAAAATAAAATTTTTTTTAAGTGCCAAATACAATTTAACTGACGATTTCTTTAAGTTGATTATCTCCTTTACTTTTTCCGTGGGGAAAGCGGGAGGTTTAAATATTTCCTTAATGTGGGTGGGGTATATGATCATTATTATGTTTTTCTTATGCAGCTAATATCTTCATAACATCAGTTTAATTGTATCGCCAATAGTAATCTCAGTTGTTCATAGCAATACTCTAGAACAGGGATTGGGAAACTACAGTTTAAGGGCCAAATCCATCCTGTAAGCCAAATCTTGCAGCCTCATCCTGATTTTGCTGGAATATGTTATGTTTCATACAAAAATTCTTTGAGTCTATAATTAATGAACAGTAAAGCTGAGGCACCCAAAATATGGAGTGGAAATCTCAAATGAATCGAAATTTACTGTCCCCTGCTCTAGAACTTAAAATACAATAGATTTCTTTGAAATGCTTGTTACTCGGTGATTCCTTAACTAAAACTCTTGGATGAATGTCTTTATTAATTGTTTTTCAACTACTACTATTACTACTATCACTACCTACACCACTGCTACTAAAACAGCTGCTACTACTACTACTACTACTACTACTACTACTAATAATAATAATAATAATGATAATATGCAATAAGGGTGGAGCACTTGCAGAAAACATCACTACTTGGAACCGCACGAATACTCCGGAAGGAGGTCGAAAAATAAGAGGTGTTACCTTAGGTTACTGGTAGTGAACAGCTGACACTGTAATACATCTCCAGCGTTAGAAGCTGTGCAAAGGCAATAATGATGATGATGATAATCATAATCAAAATGAACTTCTAGTAATAATAAATACTTATTTTGATGTTTGTAGATTCATGTTTATTGTATATACAGGATAGCATTTTATCTTTAAAAAAATTGAAACTTACTGAAACAATTATTAATAATAATCTAAAGGAATGTGGGCCTGAAATATACAACCAAACTATCAATTTAACCAAAGACATCATAGAAAACTAGATTGTTATTAACAAATCATGTGCATTTTTTTTTTTTAGTTTTATATATCAAAAAATTATTTTTTAGAAATTAAGTACCATTTCGAATGAGATTGTTGCCAGTGCCCCTGGACTGGCTCTTGTGCGGGTGGCACATAAAATACACCATTTTGAGCGTGGTCGTTGCCAGTACCGCCTGATTGGCCTTCATGCCGGTGGCACGTAAAAGCACCCACTACACTCTTGGAGTGGTTGACATTAGGAAGGGCATCCAGCTGTAGAAACTCTGCCAAATCAGATTGGAACCTGGTGTAGCCATCTGGTTTCACCAGTCCTCAGTCAAATCGTCCAACCCATGCTAGCATGGAAAGCGGACGTTAAACGATGATGATGATGATGATTTCTTGATTCTTGTTTTGGCATACAAAATGTTTTTAGTCTACAATAAATGAATATGTATCTTAATAAATAGCGTAGTCCAGTATTTCATAAAGATTTAAGTTACAATGAATTTTAAATTTTAACTTTTACACTTAATAAATGGTTCTGTAAGTTAAGAAGTGTTACATTTAAATAGATATGTATTTTCTAATCATTGGTGTTGTTTGGACCCAGGTCAGTCCTGATTGAGGAAGCCTATGATCAAAGGCATTCAAGTAAATACTATCCTGCTTTTTATCCCACAGATATAGTGTATCTCGATCTACATTACTTAACCCTTTAGCATTTAATCTGACCTAAATATTCTACTTGCTTTATGTTCAAACTGGCTAGATCTGGTGTCTCACACCTACCCTAAACATAAACAATCACATCATCAAAACCTCAAGGTTACAGGATAAATTCAAGACAATGTGAATAAATAAGCATTATATTTGACAGAGTAATTTGACAGCTAAAGGGTTAATGTGTCCTTTTATTAATGTATTAGGTTACAATTGGAGCGATATTTAGCCGTTATTTTGAATGCAAATTGTAGCAGCTTCTTTAGTGGCTTGCATAAGTTTTGTGACAATGAACAGAAACATAATGAAAATTGAAAAGGAGGAACTAAGATAGTAAATTTAAAATATATTTGTGCATTTACATTTATGCTTCTGTGTATCAGTGGAGAAATTATAAGCATTACTAAGTATTAGCATTTAAAATATGAAATATTAGTGAATTCAAACTAATAATGTCATCAATTCATCATCAGCATTTACCATCCACTTTTCTGTGCTTGCATGGCTTAGACTAATATCCATTGATGCTGATTTTTCTGTGGCCTGTTGTCAACCCTCATCTATTTCCAAGCAAGGTAATATTTCCCAAAAGCCAGGTTTTTTTCTTTTTATTCAAGGAAAATTAGGAATGAACAACATTGCTTGTATGATGTTAGTATTCATTTACAACTATTATACAATATCAAGATGAGGAGACACAAGTGTGTGTGTGTGTGTTTATATGTACACACACACAATAGGCTTTAAGTTTCTGTCTACCAAATCTACTCACAAGGCTTTGGTCAGCCTGGGGCAAAATTAGAAGACACTTGTCCAATGTTCTTTCTAGTGGTTCAGAACCCAGATCCACATGGTTGGAAAGCGAACTTTTTAACCACACAGCCATGTTTCAGTCGTATTTTTTTTTTTATTTGGGATTTATATTCATACATGTTGTAGCTGACAGAATTCCAACACAGATTAGTGTCATGGCTCTCATGAATTTATAATTCACTGCATTTTCAGTGGTTTTCTATGAGAAAGAAGTTTTGCACAGTTGATAGAAGCTTCTCAAGATAACTACCACAGGTCCATCTTTGCTCTTTGTATCTTGTATCAAAAATACATAGTCAATTGCTTAAAATGGTATTGAATTTTTTTTTATGTTTGAGTATTAGCTGTAAATAAGTTTAGTCCTTTATTACGTCTGCCTTAGTGAAGGTGGAGGTATTGTTTTCAGCCGTGTTTGTTTGTTTGTTTGTTTGTCCATGGACAAGATATCTGAAAAACTGCTGGATGGATTCAGATGAAACTTTGAGGGCTATTTGACCTCGTGACCTGCATGAACTGATTAAATTTTTGGATCGATCTGATATCTGACAAGGATTCTGGATTATTTTTCCTGTTTTTTTACTTAATTGCTGAGAATGGTTTGGCTCATTTTTAGTATTCTTGTTTGCGAGAGCAGTTGAATTTATTTCAGATATTCTCATTTTCAAAATCATCTATGGCTAATTGCTGAGATGATGTTGGTGTTGCTTTGGCAAAGGTTTGCGCTCTATGAGTGCTCTTTTTCTCTTGTTTTCAGTTTCTTTTTGATAGTTGTTAATCATTTTCATCTTTAAAATTAATTTCTAAGTAATAATATTTATCAAATAATTGCACAAATAGATATTAATAGAAAGTAAACATAACTGGTGTTTTTTTAATTGTTGCATTCTATGAAGTTTTTGGTATTTGAGGTAGTATAGTGAATGACAAATGATGTTTTTAGAGTTATTTTAGAGTAGTACAGATATTATATATATTCAATAGCCTATATTATTGACTCTAAATAAAAGAGACACTTACTCTAGACAAGTACAATATAAATTCTTATCCTTATCTCACTTCCTACTTTGGAAGACTACTTTTATACACAAACTCAAATTTATTAATATAAATAAATGAAAATATATTTAGTTGTATTTCAGGATGGTCTTTTTCTTTTTTTCTTTCCAAATAAACACACATGCTATCTATCCGTTCTTCACGCATTTATTACCATTCTTATTTTAACTCACGTCCATTGTCAGAAATCTTTTGTCACACATTTGTGACCTCTTCAGTGACACTTTCATGTGTACTCCTGCTCTGCTTAGTCCAAGAGGTCACAGATGTGTGATGAAAGTTTTCCAGAAAATGGAGATTAGTTAAAATAAGAACAGTAATAAATAACTGAATAACAAATATATAGTGCATGTGTTTATTTAGCAAAAAAAAAAAAAAAAAAAAAAAAAAATGACCATCCTGAAAAGCAACAATATCTGTTTCAACAGATGGTTTCACATCAGGAACCTTGCAACAAAAAATCCTTAATGTATTTAGTTGATATTTTCTCTAAAATAAGGCCTCTCAGTAACGATTGTTCACTCTCGAATATTTAAAAGATTAATGTTATATTTTAAGAAAATTCAAGTATTTTAAATAGAAAGAAAAATGAAATCCTGTATACAATACAGTGTGTTATTTTTCTCATTCCAAATTTGTCTTATATTAATGATCTAGAATTTCAGATATTTCATACTTTTCGAAAGAACAAAATAATTTGATTAAAAAGTTTGAAAATTCAAATTAACTAATAAATATTTTGGCTTTGTTTATCTGAAAAACTGAAAACAAAATTGATAGATTCTATAATTTATTTTTCTAAACTTGTTTCTCAATGAAAAATAAATTAAGAATTTCTACTTTTTCCTAATAATTACATTTCTCCCTTAAAGTTCTGCAATACAAGGTAGGACGGATTTGACTAACACAGCTTGTAACATTCCAGATTTTGGTATTTCGACTTTGGATGTAGTTCCATTGATGGCTCAACCAACAGAGGATCTTCACATAACAAGACAACAACAAGAAAATAATATATCTTCCATGCTGTCTTATTCAGCTTGATAACTGAGATGGGTGAATGTTTTGTCTACTATTCCTTGAAGTGTTTCGTTAAATGAAAATATTTAAGAAAATAGATTTTTTTAAAGCACTGGAAGCAGTCATATGATTCATTTTTCATTAAGGACAACTGAAAACTAGGGAGCAGAAAATTGTCTACACAAAAATCATGATAACAGATAATATGCGTGCGTGTGTGTGTGTGTGTGTGCATGCAAGGGATAGAGAAACTGAAAAAAGAGAGAGTGTGTGTGTATGTGTGTGCATGCATGCAGATATGAGTGCGTGTGAGCATGGGATCATAGCTTGATACACCATCACCTACATGGCTGGCATGGATGTAGGGAAGTTACAGAACAGCAGTGAATAAATGAACAGAAGAGAGCAACAAGAAATGCTTCATCATAGCCATTGAAGACAAAATGAAAGAAGACACAAGCTGAGAGCAATGAAAAAAATGTGAAGCCAGTACTAACCAAAATTGTTACTGAGTTGTTGGAATTCATACAACTGCATCTCCTCTAATATGGATGGCACATTGATGACGGTGGGGAACAAGTGTGGTATAATATGAGACTAACAAACATGCACATCCACTGGCAGTTTACATGTCTTGGATATGTAGTCACATTGATATACTGGAAAGGTGCTGAGATCAATGTGCTCTCCAGTGCTATGCAGTGAGAGGGATATATAAATACACTATAGTACAAGCTATCTGCAAGGTGTGAGGGGATGCTGAAAAGTTCTTGGCTTTTAGGGTATCAAGAAAAGCATGGTTGGAGGCCCAACCTTTCAAGTTCTTTTACAGGGCTTAGGAAAATGAAGACCGCAGCTATGTGTGAATCTGAGAGGGGAATATGTTAAAAGAACGTCCTGTATTTTTTTTAACCCAAACTTAGGGCATATATATGTGTGTGTATGTATATATAAGCGTGTGTGTGTGTGTG
>NC_068982.1:55442785-55452071 GCF_001194135.2 Octopus bimaculoides | reverse complement strand
GCCACCCGCACAAGAGCCAGTCCAGGGGCACTGGCAACGATCTTGCTCGATCTGTGTGTGTGTGTCCCCCAACATCGCTTCGCATTGATGCTGGTGTGTTTACGTCCCCATAACTTAGCGGCTAGGCATAAGAGACCGATAGAATAAGTACCAGGCTTACAAAGAATAAGTCCTGGGGTCGATTTGCTCGACTAAAAGCAGTGCTCTAGCATGGCCGCAATGAAAATGGCTGAAATGAATAAAAGAATATATATACATATATACAATATATATGTATATGTTCGTCTGGTATGTTGATTTCTTTGTTCATTTTGTGTCTTGATTATGCCTGCACTGACGATTAAAAAGTGCATTTTTGTGTACTAATTATGAAATCATATGATCTGCAGCTGAATCTATATATATATTTACGCATATATATATATATACTTTGACATATATTCGGTGGTGCAGAAGGTCTATGAAACTTATCCAGCGCATTTAAGCAGTTAACTCTCAATATATTAACCCCAGTGTTACTAAAATACAATAAATGTAGAGGGAATTAACTTGCATGTATAGAAAATGACTTGAAATGGTAGTTGGAGGAAAATATTTAGCCCAGTGAGAGAGGCTAAAAGCGTATATTTTACCAATGTTTCACCATTTATTTTCTGCAGCTATTTCAATGGACGTTTAAATACATCATGCAATATATAATGATGTGATTATTATGTTGCATATGAAAATCTAGCTGAAGAAGGAAAAAGATAACACAAAATAGAATGCACATCTGCTTGAGGAATTTCTTGAGGAAAGATCATTGAGGAAATTGGCCAATATGTATATTTTGTGTGTTTTCTTAAAGAAGCTGTGAGTTTGGATATGTTGTTGAAAGAATTGTTGGCACAATCCCTGATCCGTGTGTGGAAACCTGGAAGCTCCTTTGAGATTAGCATAGTATATGGAAACATATGCCTCTTATTCAAAGCTGAGAATGAAGCAAAATAAATCAGGGATTGTCTACTATATGCCTCAGCTGAGGATGATGCCATACACCAAAGACATTGATACTGAAATGGACTTGTGGCTTGTAGTTATTTGTGTGACTCAGTAGAGTCAAAATTTGAATGCAGAAATGATATGCAATGATATAGTATTGATGTGTGTTTGCATGAACATCCAAGTCGTGATGATACCTGAAAATATGGAATTATACCCCGTTGTTGAAGGAAAGAAAAGTGCAGAAGCCCAAGTTACGTGTGTGACAGTAAGGGCCATCTTAGAACTGTCTGTTCAGAGTTCTGAATGCAAACAAAAGGTTGGAGCACAGCAGCAGTCAGTAATGAAAATGGCAAATCCCTGAAGTGAAGACCATTGTTTCCTCTATTACTGTTTTTACAACACTACTGTTCCAAGATCTGAGGATACCTAGAATGGAAGCAAAGACAAACAGGATTATCTCATTGTCAATGCTACCAGTATCAGAGGCCAATGAAATTGGGCACCAAGAAGCTAAGAGTACTTATTCTCTAGCACATAAATGTCTCACCTCATCATTGCCTAACATTAAATAAATGGAAATTGGTGAAAGATGGGAAATCATCAGCAATGGTTAAAAGAAAAATTAGTCCTAACTAAAGACTGTACTGCTTGATGAGGGGTACAAAGGTAATTACACCGAACCAAAATCTGACTGACTATTGGTGTAAACCTCACCAATGATTTATCTAGTGCTAAAGGAAGTACTCTCTAAAGGATGTGGAATTCATTGGCCAAGGTTGCTGACTAGCAGTTTCAGAGGTTTGAAGAAAGTAATTGAAGTGGGAGGTGTTTGGAGATGTGGGATTCCTTGATCTTAGTTCCGTGGTAGCTTTTTACCTCTTTGTGTGGGAGGAGTATCATCATGTTTTGTATACTAAATTTTTAACTTGTCTTAATGTATAAGTAATTGTTTTTATCCTATGAGGTGGTATCAAAAGCTTCCTGGACTTAGGTAAATAATTCATTTCTTATTAAACATAAATTTTAACATCATCTTCTTCAAAATAGACACCTTGTACAGCAGTATACTGGTCCAGCATTCCTGCCACTTTTGGAATCCGGCCTGGAAGTCGTTTTCTGTAAGCAAGTTAAGGACCTTCTGTGATTCACTCTTGATCTCGATAACGGTGTTAAAACGGTGACCTTTGAGCTGCATTTTCATGTTAGAGAAGAGATGGAAGTCTGGTGAATAGGGCATGCATGAAAGTGATACCATGTTATCTTTGGCGAGAAACTCACGAGTGAGGAGAGCTCAGTGACAGGATGCATTTTCATCATGAAGAATCCAGTTCTTTGCAGATGTTAGGGTTGCTTGCACAGACCTATGCAGCAGACCAACAACATCAGTGATGCCGTTGATTGTTCTCTGATGATCCTCATACACAAGCTGATGAATTTTCTCCACATTTCCAGGGGTGATCCTCATGGCAGATCTTCCAAATCGCTCATTGTCTTCCAGATTGTTCAATGTCTTCCAAATCGCTCATTGTCTTCCAGGGACACTCTTTTGCATTTGAGGCACCCGTGCCACTTGAAATGTTACATAAGACCCATTGCCTCATCGCTGTAATCTTACCAAAGCATGTCTCTGTAGCACACTTCCCAAGTTTAACACAAAATTTCACATTGGCTCTTTGTTCCAACTTCCTGTCTATGACAAAAATCGCAAACTACAGAGTATGTGTGATCACAAAAACAAATTTCACAACTTGCGAAGTAAACACAGCGATGTCACTCAGCACACTGTCTCCTGAAGGTCACTGCTAGCTCTCAGTGAGTATGCAATCATGTGCTGCCATCTGCTGGCATACTACAGAACTAGTCTGGGAACATTTTGATACCACCTCATATATCTCAATACCTTATTTATTACACACTCACACACACATATATCTACATAGATACTTACATACATACATACATACATACATACATACATACATACATATATATAAATAAAAATATACATACATGCACACACATATGCATACATATATACACACACAAATATATACATACACACACACACATATATATACACACACATGCACATACATATACATACACATATGTATATCCTCACACTTTTGTATGGGCCTTTCAGCCAATAAATGATTATTATTATTATTATTATTATTACTATTATTATTATTATGATAATGATGATTGGGATGATCGATAATCAGATTCATTTTCTGGCACTTTATGCTCAGTTATTCCAAGGCCAACTTCACCTTTCATTCCACCCCTTTGGAGTCAAATGAAGTAAACTAATAATATACCCAAATTGCAGGCCTTTCACATAAATTGTGAACATTATTAATCATTATTAGACGTGTGTTTGCTATAATCAAGAGACCACCAAACAAAGTACTTTTCAATATCTAGCAGTATCCCTTTATATATGAGATCAAATGCTTGTAGAATTGCTTGCTTGGGTCAATAAGAAATGCACCAATCAAATCCTTGGTTGATTTATTTAGTGATATTTGATCTCATATCAATGTTGTGAATATTTTTTGGATGGCCAAATTGGTAAGTATAGCAGATAAAATGTCTGCCAATATTTGGTTGGTTACTTCCTTTTAACTGATTGAAGTCAAATCTCACTAAAAGCGACTTTGCCATCTTTCTTTTTGGAGGGTTTATAAAATATCTATCAGTCAAGTACTGGATTGGAGTCTTTGTAATTGTCTATACACTTGCTTCTAATAAACTGTGCCCTTACACCTGTTAGAAATCGTTAGTTCATGAAAATGTGCTAAAATAAGGGTAAAAGAATTATTTTAGTGAAAATTTATATTATATAATTTATTATTATTATTATTTTTATTTAAGGCAGTGAGCTGGCAGAACCGTTAGCATGCTGGACGAAATGCTTAGTTCAAATTCCGCTGAGGTCAGCTTTGCCTTTCATCCCTTCAGGGTCGATTAAATAAGCACCAGTTGAACACTGGGGTCAATGTAATCAACTCATACGCTCCCCAAAATTTGTTCCCTTGTGGCGAAATTTGAAACTATTATTATTATCATTATTATTATTATTATTATTATTATTATTATTATTATTAAAGTAGTGAGTTGACAGAACTTAGCATGTTGGACGAAATGCTTAGCTGTATTTTGCTCATCACTATGTTTTGAGTTCAAATTCTGCTGCGGTTGACTTTGCCTTTCATCCTTTCGGGGTCGATAGAATAAGTACTCGTTGAATGCTGGGGTTGATGTAATTGACTCATCCACACCTCCCCCAAGCTGCCCTTGTGACAAAAATTTCAAAATAATAATTATTATTATTAATAAGGTAATGAGCTGGCAGAATTGTTAGCTAGCCGGGCAACATACTTAGCAGTATTTCATTCATCTTTACGTTCTCAGTTCACATTACACCATGGTTGACTTTGCCTTTCTTCCTTTCAAGGTCAATAAATAAAATACCAGTGAAACACTGGCGTTGATGTAATCGACTAGTCCCCTCCTGCAAAACTACTGGCCTTGTGCTGAAATTTAAAATCATTATTATTATTGTTAAGGTGGTGAGTTGGCAAAATTGTTCGCATGCTGGGTGGATATGCTTAGTGGCATTTCATCTGTCCTTATGTTCTGAGTTCAAGTTCTGCTGAGGTTGACTTTACCTTTCATTCATTTGGGGTTGACAAATTAAGTACCAGTGAAACACTGGGGTCAATCTAATTAACTAGTCTCCTCCCCTAAAATTTCAGGCCTTCAGCCTATAGTAGAAAGGATGATTATTATTTTTTTTTTACTTTTAATTTGCTTGTTTGTTACAAAGATTTACCAAAACGCACCCAGTGTGAGAGAGAGAGCGGTGCATGCCATCAAAGTGACATGAGGTAAAATATACAAAGCTCAGTATATCCATCATGACTACCTGTCTGATAAGGGTACACCAGGCACATGCATCACAACCATATGTGCATGACATAATGATTTCATATCAAGATAAACTGTGCATGATCTTGCAGGTGGGACCCAGTTAGAATTTTCTTCAGGTTGAGTAGCCCATCCCACTCAAAAGGTCCCTGAATAAGGGTTTAGGGATGATGAACAAAATACCTATGTTTCCAAAGTTGAATTATCCAAACCCCGAAGAATTCCTCACAACACATTGCTATGATGCTCCCCCACTACTTCTGCTTGTGATCAGAGATGCGCATATCATCAGCCGCCAAGGGACATGCTCAGCTGGTTAAAGTCAAGCAACTGACAAGCAAATCTGTGGTATTGGGCAGAATATTTGCTGTAGCCCATCTTTTATGCCAAGACATACACTTCTCAGAGCTCAGTTTTACTTACCCTGGTTGATTCTGTAAGAGCAGTCAGCAACTTGTTGTCAGATGTCTCACAGGCTCTCTTACTGCAAACTAAAAGCTTTGGTACTTGGATGTTAAGTCATCATAAAAGACACTGAATGCCCAAGTGCCAATCTCAAAGTCCTAGCTGTCCTCAATAGAGTAGGTTTTTAGGCCTGCTCTGCCCTCATGTCAATTCCAATTTCCCTGATATTTCTCAAACATGATTGTTAGTGCTCCAAGTGCCCCTACAACTACTAGGATAATAGTTACTCACCTCATTGCCCACATGGGAAATATAAAATTATGTATGTATGTATGCTACATCAGTTTTGCTTTGTTCTGTGTGGAGGGTTTAGTTTTTTGTTATTGCTTTAGTGTTTCAACCATTTGTTGCATCAATATGTGGCAGTGTTATTTGTGCTATTTTGTTTGTGTCTTGAATGAGCTGTGTGAATTCTGTCATAATTATGAGAATGTTGGAATAAATGTCTTGCAGGATTTTCTCTGGGTCTTTGCATACTGAGTTTAAATCCTGTGAAGGTCAACTTTACTTTTCAACCATCAGGGATTTGTGTCTTGATTAGAAACCATTATTATTGCCAAAATTGACTTTGCCTTTCATCCTTTCTGGGTTGATAAAATAAGTACTAGCTGAGCACTGAAGTCGAAGTAAAAGGCTTATCCCCTCCCCTCAAATTGCTGGTCTTGTGCCAAAATTTGAAATCATTATTATTGAGGCAACAAGTTGGCAGAATCATTAACACACCGGGCAAAATGCTTAGTGGCATTTCATGTGTTTATGTTCTAAGAGTTCAAATTCTGCCGAGGTTAACCTTGTCTTTCATCCTTTTGAGAACAATAAAATAAATACCAGTTGAGCATTGAGGTTGATATAATCAACTTAGCCCCCTCCCAGAATTGCTGGCCTTGTACCAAAATGTGAATTATTATTTTTATTATCATTAAGGTGGTGAGCTGCCAGAATCATTAGCACACCGGGCGAAATGCTCAGCAGTATTTCATCTGCTACATTCTGAGTTCAAATTCCGCCAAGGTTGACTTTGCTTTTCATCCTTTCGGGGCCGATAAATTAAGTATCAGTGAAACACTGGGATAAATGTAATCAATTAACCCCCTCCACCAAATTTCAGGTCTTGTGCCTATAGAAGAAAGGATTATTATTATTATTATTATTATTAAGTTAGAGAGCAGCACATGCCATCAAAGTGACACTGGAGTACAAATATACAATGTCCATCATGACTACCCACCTGATAAGGGTACACCAGGCCCATGCATCACAACCATATGTGCATGATATGGTGATCCCATATCAAGATAAACACTGCATGACCTAGCAGATGGGAATTTTCTTCAGTTCGAGTAGCCCATCCTGCTCAAAAGGTCCCTGAATAAGGTTTGTTTAAGGATGACAAATGAAATCCCCTATGTTTCAAGAGGTGAATTATTCAAGTACCAAAGAATTCCTTTCAACACATGGCTATGATGCTCCCCCACTACTCTACTCTTACTTGTTCTGAGTTCAAATTCCACCAAGGTCGACTTTGCCTTTCATCCTTTCTGGGTCAATAAAATAAGTACCAGTTACACACTGGGATTGATATAGCCGATTAGCTCCCTACCCAACAAAATTTCAGGCTTTGTGCCTATAGTAGAAAGGATCATTATTAATATGAAGGCAGTGAGCTGGCAGAATAATTAGCATGTTGGGCGAAATGCTTAGCGGTATTTCGTCCATCCTTACATGCTGAGTTCAAATTCCGCTGAGGTCGACTTTACCTTTCATCCTTTTGAGGTCAATAAATTAAGTACCAGTGAAATACTGGGGTCATTGTAATTAACTAGTCCTCTCCCACCAAAATTTCAGACCTTGTGTCTGTAGTAGAAAGGATTATTATTATTATTATTAAGGTGGCGAGCTGGCAGACTTGTTAGCGGCATTTCGTCAGTCTTTATGTTCTGGGTTCAAATTCCGCCTTTCATTCTTTTGGTGAGGGGGGGAGGTGTCGATAACATAAGTACCAGTTAAGTGCTGGGGGTGATGTAATCAATTTATTCTCTCCCCTGAAATTTCAGGCCTTGCGCCTATAGTAGAAAAGATTATTATTATTATTGAGTGAAAGAGCAGTGCATGCTATCAAAGTGACACTGGAGTAAGATATATGGAGCCCAGTATACCCATCATGACTACCCGTCTGATAAGGGTACACCAAATACATGCATCACAAGCACATATGTGCAACATGATGATCTCATATCAAGGTAAACAGCGCATGATCTTGCAGGTGGGACCCAGTTAGAATTTTCTTCAGGTCGAGTGGCCCATCCAACTCAAATGGTCCTTGAATAAGAGTTGTTTACGGATGTTGAACGAAACACCCATGTTTCCAAAGTTGAATTATCCAAATCCCAAAGAATTCCTTTCAACACATGGCTGTGATGCTCCCCCACTACTCCAGCTCATGATCAGAGATGCACATATCATCAGCCACTAAGGGACATGCTCAACTGGTTAAGGTCAAATAACTGACAAAGCAAACCTGTGGTATTGAGCAGAATATTTGCTGTAGCCCAACTTTTATTCCAAGACAAAACAATGTACATGAGAGCCACTGCCTGCTCCTGCATCAGGGTATTTATTATTATTATTATTATCATCATTATTATTATTTGTGCTGTTCTTGATATTATTTACTTAAGACTTTACTAATACATTTATTAAATCTGTCAGTGTTTTCTTCCTTTTTTTCCTTTACCCAATATATTTTGTTTACTTTCATAATGAAAGTATTTGTTAGATTATAATTCTTTTGTTTTTAATTTTATTAAATAATATTCATTTACTTCACTGGCTCAGAGTATAATTGTTTGAAATTCTTTCAGCTTGAATACAAAGCCAACATTTGGCATCTATTTTAAATTGGGTTAACGAGTCATTATTAAATAATTTTAAAATTTGATTTTTTCTTTTTCCTTTGTACTGTGAGGTCTTTTGTGGTTTGATCTGTAGCCACAGTTTTAATTATTGCTCAAAAAACATTTGAGTTGGTGGTGGTGGTGGTGGTTATAATACTGGAAAGTAAAAGCATTTTTAAAAGATTATTTCTTTTCCAAGAATTGGCAGTGGTGTGACTAGGTAGTTAAGAACTTTGCTTAGGTGGTTAAGAACTTAGGTGATGAAGAACTTTGCTTCACACCCATATGATTCCAGGATGAATTCCACTGCATGGTACCTTATGTAAGTATGTTTAATTATGGGCATGGGTTGACTAGTACTTTGTGATCAAACTGTGGCACATGATAAAATCTGCAAAAGCCCATCATGTGTGTGTGTTTGTTGGTGGGTGGCTAAGTGGTTAAAATGTCCAACTTGTGATCCATAGTTCATGGGTTTAAGTTCTTGTGCAAGGCACTCAGTTTCATCTTGCTACAGCCTACTCAGCTATGAGTTCTAGCTAGGCAATAATGCAGCTCTCTCTCTCTCTCTCTCTCTCTCTCTCCCCCCCCCCTGCTTTCTAGATGCACTGCAGGGTCAAGAGAGAGTGGGAGAGACATATTTATGTGTGCACACACGGATATGTGTGCTTGTCTTTGTCAACAAATAAAGTTAAATAGAAATAGTAACTAACAGAAATAAGCAATATGAACAGCCCCAAAAAGTTGAACCCAGCATTGTTGCAGCTCAGTGACTGAAGCTTGTAAAAATGATACTTTCACCTTTCACAGATAGAAAATTACTCCTATCAGTACTTCCTCCCAAGTTTTATGAAGAAAAAAAAAAAGAAAATATATATGCCTTGTGAAACTTTATATTAGGTTGTCAAGTATGAAATTTGTAGTAAGGTATATGGTAAACTTTGACAGCTGCTCATTTTGTGCCATTATTATATCTTGACAATCTTTATTTTTGTTAGAAAGCTGACACA
>NC_068982.1:55431376-55442775 GCF_001194135.2 Octopus bimaculoides | reverse complement strand
ACAGCTGCTCATTTTGTGCCATTATTATATCTTGACAATCTTTATTTTTGTTAGAAAGCTGACACATCTATTTCTTTATTCTAACTCATTTTGCACTTTATAAAGTATTTATAAATCGAGTTTTGCTACAGAGATGGATAAGTCGGAAATTCGTATAGTTTTGAAATATGAGTTCTTTCTTCAAAATACAGCATCACAGACAGCTCTATTTCTTTTATTTAGGCACATGGCCTTTATAAAGAGGGGACACCACAAAGACAGACAAAACAAGACATTGGGGGTACATATAAATACATATCAGATGAATTATGAATATGATGAAGATGAGGATGAAATGACTTACTTGCCCCACCAAAGCAAGTAATTTCATTTTACTGTTTTTTAAATTACAGTTTTACTTTACCATCTTGTGTCTTTTTCTTTAATACAAAATTACAACAAATGCTGCATTATATCGTCAAAAATTACAACAGGCAGCAGCTCATCATATCTATACTGAAGTGGTGTTATTTCAACTCTTTTTTTTTCCAAATAGTTCAACTAACCTCTCCCCTCTTTCTCTTTCCAACAGCACACCCTTTTTACCTTCATGGTTTTCCATTTTCACTCTGATAATATTTTTCATTTTTGTTACTCTCTTTTCAATTTACTCATATACTATGAGGCTTCTTTAGTTTCTCCCTGTAGGTATTGTTCTCTGATATCCTTCACCACTCTCTTCGTCCATCATAAATGTCTCTGTCTCTAATTCACTGTCTCTTTTGTTTCCTTCCTTCTTTCGTAGTACCTTCTTTCTTGCTAGTCAAAGGCGATGGTTCGTGCGTTCACACTTCACTTGATTTTTCATTTGGTTTTCCATTTTTATCTCTTTTCTTTCTTGTTCTCCTCTTTGTTTGTCTTTCTTTTTTTCTCCTTGGGGATTTTCGGTGGTGATTCTAAGTTCTTTTTTCTTTTCACCACCGTAAATTGCTCCTCCATTTTCTCCTCCTCTGCAGCTGTACTCTTTTCTTCTTGAATTTCTTTTTCTGTTATTTCCTCCTCATGTTTCTGGGGACACTTGGCCTTCATGTGTCCCCTTACTCCACACAAAAAACATATTGAAGGTCTACCCTCCACAACAATCCTCAATCTAGTCTCATCTGGCAAAACCAGCTCTTCCACAATCTTATGGAGGTCTGGCAGGCTTATATAGGCTGTTACCTCTATCCCCACCAGTTTACCTCCATAGTTTTGGACATTTTCAAAATTTCTGCATCTTCTTTTGTATGGTAGAGGATGGCTGCCACCAGCCATGCCTTATCAATTTCAGTGGGCACTCTACCTATCCTTACTCTGGCCGCATGTTTGCCACAGTAAGAAGGTAGTAGTGCCCACTCAGCTGATCTCAAGGCCACAGTGGAGTATTTCTTTGCTTCATTTTCATTTACAAAGTGCACCTCCACCGTGCCAAATTTCCGTCTTATGGTGTAGAATGTGGTAAAGTCCTTCACCTCTCTCAAACACCCCTCAACTGCTTCCACCGCTGCTATTTCTACTTTCTTTGTTGCTATGTTTAATGTTCTCTAGAAAATAGTTCTTTTCTCAGTATTCTCAATGACTTCCTTGGGTGGCCTCAACCTAAAACAGTTTCCCTCCTCCTTCAATAAGTCGTTATACTTCTTGAAATTCTTGTCTTTAACTTCTATTTCACGGACTTGCAGTAGCTCCGCTGACAAGCTTTTGCCAGTCACTGCAGCATAACTTCCCACTTGCACTGGTCTATTATTCATTACTTCACTCATAAATGGGGAAGACAAATAAAAATTCCAACAAATTCAACAAACAATGCAACAATACAGGAAATAACAGGTTAACAATTACAGTATTCTCATTTCAACTCACTGAAATACAACAACAGACAGCTCAGAATATTAATGGAATATTTCATTCTAATGTTATTACACAGCAGGCAGTATCAAATTGGTTTTCAGAATTTTGTTATGGTAACTTTGACTGCACAAATGAGCAATGTGGTCGACCAGAAACAAAGGTGGAAAATGACAAACTGAATGCTACCATCGAGTCAGCTCCATCTCAAAGTGCCCATGAATTATCCTTGTTTGCTGTTAGCAAGCAAACAATATTGACTCCCCTAGTTCAAATCGGTAAAGTGAAAAAGTTGGATAAGTGGGTTCCACATGAACTTAATGAAAATCAGAAACAGCAACGTTTGGAAGCCTGCATTATGCTACTTTCTCATCACAAAAATGAATCATTTTGGAATCGAATTGTAACATGTGATGAAAAATGGATCCAATACAACAACCGTAAACATTCAGCACAATGATTGGACAAAGATGAGCTACCAAAACACAGTCCAAAGAGCAAAATTCATCAAAAGAAGCTGATGGTGTGTGTTTGGTTGTCCGGCACAGGTGTGATCCATTATGATTTCATTAAACCTGGCTCATCAATCACAGCTGAAGTACACCATAGCCAACTGGACCAAATGATGCTGAAACTTATGAAAAAAAAAACAGCCTGGATTAGTCAACAGATCTACTCCTATTTTATTGCAAGACAACACCAGACCACACATTGCAAAAATGACAATGGCAAAACTACAGGAGCTGGAGTTGGAAGTTCTCCATCATCCACCATATTCACCTGATCTTACCCCCACTGACTGCCACTTCTTCCAGAATTTGGATAACTTTTTGATAGGAAAAAGATTTAATTACGACGATGCTGTAAAACAGGCCTTTCAAGATTTTATTGACTCTAAATTGCTAGGCTTTTACAGTTCTGGCTGGGTTGGACAAGCTACCGCTAAAATGGCAAGTATATTGACAATATAGGTGCATACTTTGATGAATAAAACTATTCTTTGTGCTTATAAGACATTAACAAACTTTTTTTCTTTTCTACAAATTTCATACTTGACGACCTAATATATGTATGTATGTATGTATGTATGTATGTATGTATGTATATATACTTGCTTGCTCATGGAGGAAGTGGAGAGTGCTCTTGGCCATTGTAAGCCCTCTGACTGGTGAGGCTGATATAATTAGTCATCAGCAGCTGCAGGAGCAGTATCATTTACTTGCCAGTATCCATCAGGTCCAAAGACTATGTTGAGTTCCAATGTTTGCTTTGGCATAGCTTCTGTGGCTGGGTGCCTTTCCTAAATGCCAACCATTTTACAGCATACTTTAGGTGCTTTTTAATGACACCAATACTGGTTAGGTTTGCTAAGCAGTTTGCAATATTAAGAATCCCTTTGAGTGAGAGGAGCAGCTTCATGTTATGGGAAGAAGGGTTAAAAAGTGATAGAAGGTACCAGAACAAAACAGATTTCTTGCTGTTGAGGATTTACAAGAGGGGTGAGAGTGGTCATAATGAAGTGGAAAGAGATTAGAATTGTGATAAGATATATCAGCTAGGACTTGAAGATATGAGATGAATAGGAGTAGGGACAGGAGAACAGGAAGTGTGTGTGTGTGTAGAGGTTGCAAGAATGTATCTCGAGTGAGAAATAGTTAAACAATTGGTGAGAGAACTGGATGAATAACGAGTGTTGAGGGATATGTAGGGAAGTGTAAATGACGACTTGTGTAAGGCCTAGTGTGTTAGACACTGTATGACTGATAAGAGGAGACCAGACAGATGAGTTAGGTAGGAGTGCCATTGTAGAGGTGCACACAAGCACACACACATGACTGTCTTTCACACAATTTCTGTTGATCCAAGGCTATAATGGTAGAAAGCACTTGCCTAAAGTATTGTTCAATATGATTGAATCTATACATATATGGTTGTGATGTAAATTTCTTAACCACAAAGCCATGCCTGCTTCAAAAAGAAAGTCAGTAGGACCGATCAATTTTTGGTGGTTTCCTCTAATCACTGAACGTTAAAGCTTTTTAATCTGTCTATCTACACTGATATGTGGAAATTAAATAGTAATAACAATATATATGTATATCCTTCAAGTGTTATTTCTTCTTCTTGAAAATTTACCTCTCTTCTTTCTTTGTTAATACAGATATACTGATAAACAATATCCTTGCAATACAGATTATGGGGAATGTTATATTGATGGTTTCTTTTAGTTTGTTTCATTATCAAAATCGAGACTAACAGAGAGGATAATATATGTTTAGAACAATTTTGAATTTTAAAAAAATGTTTGTTTTATTTTTCCATTTTATTATTATGCTTAATAAGCATGAAAGATTTGCCATTCTATTGTGATATTTTATGCCTACAATCATACACTTGTTTTACTTGAAAACCCTTCAAAAATTCCTCCAGATTTGATATACTAAAAAAAATTGTTTTATTGTGGATACTAATTCTAAAACTTATATTTGTCTTGTGTGTTCTTTTTTTTTTATATTTTTTTTAAAACAGTATTGGAAGTCAAAAATAATTTTCATTTTATTTTACATTATACGAAAATTATGGGTAGAATGCCCAAGTATATAATAAACTAGTGAAGTGCTGGTCATTGTTTTATGGGTTTATGAGTGCATGCATAGCCTTTTCGTCCCAGGGAAACTTACTTAAAACTCTGCTTGCTGCAAAATTTCATGATTAATTTTAATTATCAAACAATGATAATAATTGTTGCTATGTTGTTGTTGTAACCGGTAGCAATATATGACAGCAGTTAGGTTAAATAATGTTTATTAGTTTTAACTTAATCTTGTATAATATCAATGAAAGAGAGGTCAAATCATCTCGAGATAGTTACTGAGGCAAATGATGTTACTCAGTGAAGAATACTCAAATCTTTTTAAAGTAAAATTTTACAGAATAACAACAAAATACTTGAAACACTTAGCCATTTTGTATTTTTTAAAAATTATGTATTTGTTGTGATAAATGTTTTTAGTTAATTTTATTTTGCTTAAACATTGATGTAGATGTTTTGAACTCCTAAGTTCACTATTATAGGCTGACCTTTATGCTGGAGCACTCTTTATAAAACAAGCTTTGAACTGGGACTTGTACCTGTCATTGCTTCTGATTTTGGTAATTTCATCAATATTTACCATTAGTGGTAAGTTATGTCTACTTAATCTTTCGTCATCATCATTGCCATCATCATCATCATTGTCATCATCAGCATTGTTGTTGTCGAGCTCAACATCAACAGTGATGTTGTTTGCTGTTTAGTCACAGGTCAATCTGGATTAAGCAGACCTATGATCAGAGGCTTTCCAGCTGTGACCACTCCGTTTTATTGTGTATCAGGGACTACATGGTACATGTCCTTCAATTTTCAAGATGGAAAGGTGTGATTCAAAGGAATTTGGTAACAAATTCTAGCAGGTTAAATGACTTAGCATCGGCTCTCTTGTCAGCAGTAATGTTAGTGCTTGGCCCCAGGTCAACCCTGATTCAGTAAACCTATGATTAAAGGCATTCTAGCCATTATCATCACATGTGTGTATATCGGAGACTAAGTTACCCTTTCTTTTTTTTTCTTTTAAAACAGTAGGATGTGGTTTGAGGGAGATTTTGCTGTTATTTCTAGCAGGTTCAGTAATCATACAGAGGCTCCCTCATTGGCTTGTCAGTTGTAATGAAGTTATTATCAATGATATAGTTATTATTATTGTCTGAAATTTGATTATCATCATCCTAAGTAATTTGTCAGAAGATTGTCAAGTATATTGTGCTGCTTTTAGTCAAGTGCAATAGTTCTCAACCTCTTGCTCACTCTATATTCAAATTTACCCCCCACACAAATAACTAAAAGAAGGAACTTTGAAACTTACTATTTATTTTATTTACTGTGATCCTTGAGATGGGTATTTTTCTTCTAAATTCATAATATTAAGTACTTAATTCTCATTTCACCCTTTTTTGCATACATCCAGTATATCTCTTCCTTTATTATTCAATGAACTAAACTCAATTTCAACTATATACAGTGTTAGAAAACAGACAATTATTTTGGCCATTTCGGTCTATAATCTTGGATATAGTGCTTTACAGTCTTTTAATGACTAGAATTCAGTCTTTCCTACTTTATAACGAATGTATTTTGAGTTACCTTTGCATCGTAATTCAATTAATTCTTCTTGAATTTCTTCTTCAGCTGAATGAACATCACAATTAAATGGGTCCAATCATCCATGGTTTTACTTCAAAAGAAAATAAATCAGAATGTTTTGTTCCCGTCGCTTTTAACAATTATAAGTGTCCAGGATATGTTTCAAGAGCCATTTTGTTAAGTGAAAAACGAATTTCTGCCAGCTCAAGCATGCTGTGAAATATTTTTTTAATGTAAATTTGCTTGAAAAATTTCTAATTTTTCAGTAAATGATTTCAAAATTAATTTTACACTCAATCAACAAATTAATTTTCCTTGAATTTCAAGTGATAACTCATTAAGCTTTTGAAATCTCCAAGATAGATAATATATATTCTTTTTGTTTTCTTATTTCTTTGTGAACATTTTCTTCACTTTCTAGAAAGTTAACAATGACATCCGAAAGTTTTATAAATCTTGCTAAGCAATCTCCTCTGGAGAGCCATCTGACGTCCATGTGTAAAAGAAGTTTCACATACCTGTTCGTTATGATCAGAACCAGATTTCTTGAATGTGTAATTGTATTTGCTAGTAGTTTGTTTTAAGTTTTTATTACTAGCTAAGTGAATAAGAACATGCCTGTGAACAATGCAATGATTCCAGGACATATTTTTTCTATGAAGCTGTTATGTCTTCAGACATTGAGGTACACCATCAGCTGCAATTAATATCGAATTTCCTAATGGAGTTTTTTCAGCAAACCAGAATATAGAAATAGATTCCCCAGTAGTGATAGTTTTTAGGCATTTGGCATATAATACATACATTTCTTTGATTTCACTCCTCATTGGAAAAATGTACACACATCTATATGAAAGGTCTTGTTATTGACAATTGTTACACAGAAACCTCAAATGAAAAACAAGCTTTGTTTGGCCTTTCATCCAGTTAGTCTTTGTTCATTGACATTTCATCAATTTGTTTTCAAACTGAATTGCTGCATAATGGTAAGCTTTTAAAGATATCTGAAGGATTTTTATACATTATAGTAGGTTTTCTGACCTTCTCAGTAATTGCATGACTCCAGCTGCTTTTGCAATCTTGTAATGCAGCAAAAAGAATCAGCCAGATCTTTATGTCCTTTCTCACCACTTCGTCCTACATCTTCCTGGGTCTACCTCTTCCACATGTTCCCTCTACAATTAGAGATTGAATATCTTGTGTAACTGTCTTCATTCATATGTGTTACGTGACTGCACAAATGCAGCCTTCTCCCTTGCACCCTACATCTGATGCCTTGTATACCAAGTTTTTCTCTCAAATCATTTATACTCTGTCATATATGCACAGTGATCTTACCGAACTCATTCTCAAGAAGTAGGCCAGTCTTGCTTGCATCCTTTGCTTTAAGCTTTGCAGCATTTTACATTTACATATGTATTAGTACTCCTTGTTAATGAATTTCAAGAGAGACGATTGCACTGGTTTGGACATGTGGTGAGAATGAATGAGGATAGCTGCGTGAAAAAGTGCCACTCCCTAACAGTTGAGGGAACCCGTGGAAGAGGTAGGCCCAGGAAGACCTGGGCTGAGGTGGTGAGGCAAGACCTTCGAACATTGGGCCTCACCGAGGCGATGACTACTGACCGAGACCTTTGGAAATGTTCTGTGCGTGAGAAGACCCGGCAAGCTAAGTGAGATCGTTGCCAGTGCACCTGGACTGGCTCTTGTGCGGGTGGCACATAAGATGTACCATCCTGAGCGTGACCATTGCCAGTACCGCCTGACTGGCCTTGTAGGGTTTTCGAGCGAGATCGTTGCCAGTGCCCCTGGACTGGCTCCTGTGCGGGTGGCACATAAAAGACACCATTTTGAGCGTGGCCGTTTTCGTGCGGGTGACACGTAAAAGCACCCACTACGCTCTCTGAGTGGTTGGCGTTAGGAAGGGCATCCAGCTGTAGAAACTCTGCCAAATTAGATTGGAGCCTGGTGTAGCCATCCGGTTGCACCAGTCCTCAGTCAAATCGTCCAACCCATGCTAGCATGGAAAGCGGACGTTAAACGATGATGATGATGAAGTAAGAAAACATGCAAAGTTATTTTATTTTTAGGAAGCAAAAGGACTAATTGACTGATTAAAGCACCATTCGAGCATAATTGTTGCCAGTGCCACCTGACTGGCGCCCATGCCAGTAGAACGTAAAAAGCACCATTCAAGCGTGTTCAGTGCCAGTGCCGGCTGACTGGTCCCATGCTAGTGGCACCTAAAAAAACACCTTTCAAGCATGGTCATTGCCAGTGCTGCCTGACTGGCTCCCATGCCAGTGGCATGTAAAAAGCACCATTCAAGTGTGGTCAATGCCAGAACCGCCAGACTGGCCCTCATGCCAGTGGCACATAAAAAGCACCCACTACACTCTCGGAGTGATTGACATTAAGAAGGGCGTCCAGCTGTAGAAACTTTGCCAGATCGGATTAGAGCCTGGTGCAGCCTTCTGGCTTACCAGCTCTCAGTCAAACCATCCAACCCATACCAGCATGGAAAGCGGACGTTAAACAACGATGATGATGATGATGATGGCTTGGAAAATGACTTTGAACAAAGGACAAACGTACAAATTAAATAACAATACAGCACTAAAAGAAAAATGATAAATAATACTAGCACAAAAGGTAACTCCTATTTTTGCATCTAATTAGGTAAGAACTGATCATTGAATGTGTACCATTATAGCATAGTTTGAACGACAACACTAGTCTGTTGCACTTCAGATTGGTCAATTCCCTTTAATATCATAAACTGCATAACATGTCCTTAAAAAGAGTGTTTCAAAATCTTGATGAGCAAGTTGAAAATAATTGAATTGTAATTGTTTCCTTAATAACTTCCCTGCCATCTTTTCACTCAAATTTCTTCCACTTTTGTTAAGAAACTCTGGTCTAGTGCAAAGGACATTTTTATGTAATGAAACTATGAAAATTCTTCTTCCTTCCTCTTTGTGTCTGCCATTTATTTTCATGGAATATCTGCTTTCACATGATATTCATGATTTTAAATAAATATTTAAAAAGAAATTGTCAACAAAGACTTGTCAATCACAAATTATTACTTATTTACATACATACACACATTCTTGTGTAGACAAAACTTTAATACACCATAATATAGATTATAGGTACCCCCCACACACACAGAGATCCTTTCTGCTTTAGTTTTAGCTCTTACGGTTTCTGCTATAATATTTTTCTTAGACTGTAATATTAATTGATTTCATTTTCTGTCAGTCTTATTCCTGTTGATAGGGCCAGCATTATTTTCTTGTAGATGAAAGAATCAGTAGAACATCTGATAAAATACTTTGAGGTATTCAGTTATCCCCCTTTAAATTTTGACCTCAAATCTCACAAAGTTCCACTTGGCTTTTCATTTTTCCGATGTCAATAAAATAAAGTACGAGTCAAATACTGGAGTTGATGCTTTCTTGTTACAATGCTATTTCTTGACTATCTTGTAATAGGTTCCAAATTTGCTAAAATGTAAGATTATGAAGTTTATCTATATTCAAGTTAATATAAACTGTTTATAGGGGCTCTGATGTCTTGTTAATTGTAATATAGTTTCTTTTGGAAGCTTTCTTGGAAAGAGAATGTATACGGTATCCTAAGAAGGTGTTCACTTCTTTCCAGTTTTGGTGTTTTTTTTTTCTGCATATTTATGGTAGTCAATTCTGTATATGTTTATAGTGAGGAAGGATAAAATCTCTTGAATGTTTGACAGAATAGTTTATGCAGTAAAAAGAGAAGAAAAAGAAGTTATGTTCTAAGGTTGCCGTAAGGGCATGAAATATTTTGCTTTCCTGTAAATATTAGCTATATCCAATTGGTGACTTAACTTTAGTTTTGATTATAATGTATATAATGTATTGACTCTGGTGCAAAGTACCTCAATCACTTTAAATTCTATTAATTATATTCAAATATAAGAGCAGTAGATTGGAAGAATCATTAGACTGTCAGACAATAATGCTTTGTGATTTTTTGCTCTGACTCTTCATTACATTCAGAGTTTAAATCCCACTGAAACCAACTTTGCCTTTTATCATTTTGGCATCACATCAAATATAAAATAATAAAATAATATGCCAGTAAGGTGCTGGGGAAATATAGCCAGCTATTCCCCTCTCCCCAAATTTCAAGTGGTGTTGTACCAATGTAAGAAATTATTATTATTGACCATTTTATTTGTTCCTGTACTGGTCATATGATTCTTTTAGTGCTAATTGTTAAATTTCTTAAAGTTACATTGCTATATGACATTGTTAAATATTTGTCTCCCCATCCAACATATTGTTAATATTTGTTTATATATTTTGTTAAGGTGGACTGACAGCTGTAATATGGACTGACTTCATGCAGTGTTTCATTATGCTCGCTGGTGCTATAGCCCTTATGATTTTAAGTAAGTACAACCAGTATATATTCATGTTTCTTTTTTTGTGACTTGTACTTGCATGTATTTAATTTGAATATAAACTGGAAACAGTGTCTCTATACTAGTGATAAGTATAAAAAAAAAACTATAGACAAAAATGATTTATCTAAATTACTGCAAGCATTGTGAGTGGTTTTCTTTTTTCTTTATAAGAAATGAAACTTAACACTTAGCTTCTACTCACATCATATCTGATTATGGGAGACCCTGACTTCTATCATGGTATATTCCGGTACTAGCTTAAAAACTGCACTGTGTGTGAACTTTTAAGTTAGCTCCTGTAGAGGGCTAATTGGGCCTGTGGCCCAAAACTAAAGAGAGCAATAATAATAAAGCATTTATTGTTACCCCACGAATATGGTATTACTTTGAATTCAGTTTAAATGAAAAAAAGTTCACAAATTTTTGCAGTTCTTTTAAAATTTGAATTTTCAACTGTTAGCATATAACAAATCCTCATTCAGACCTGATCCCAATGGTAAATGTTCAAGTACCAAATGAAGGGCAGATTTTCAATCCTGGGATGTCTATATAGAGCAAATGTAGACTGAGATACAGGGGTCCTAGACAGATCAAGCGACAACATTTCGTGTTTATAATTATAGCTATTACATATAATCATTAGGATTCACCAGCTCTTTTGTCTATACTCACAGGAGGTAAATTCAGCACTATAAATCCACTGAAACTTTGGTTAAATTTACACTGAACAACAAAATACTATGGCTTTTAGTTAAAGCTAGGTAAACTGAACTGTTAAGAGCTAAGTATTTTGTGGCATATAGAATAGAATATGTGCTGAAGTTATTCAATACCCTATATATATATATATATATATATATATATATATATATATTTAGCCAGCTGAGGTTGATTCCATAT
>NC_068982.1:55422761-55431219 GCF_001194135.2 Octopus bimaculoides | reverse complement strand
TTTAGTTTCTATTTGTTTTAATTAAAAAATTTTTTATCTTTGTTTTTAAAAATGTTTTTAAACCTATTTTCTTAAATTCTTTTTCCTTTGAAATTTTATTTATATTAGTCTCTTGTGTTGAAGTTGTTGTTAAACATTATTATCTTAGGCTATCTTCCAGAAAATACGTTTTCAAAAAGTTATATTGTTTATATTATTAAATAGCTTATAACATCGCCTTTTTGATTGAGCTGTCTCACTTTCACAGTGAGCTGGCAGAATTGTTAGCATGCCTTCTTTTACATTCTGAGTTCAAATGTTGCTGAGGTTGACTTTGCCTTTCATCCTTTCAGGATCGATAAAATAAGTACCAGTTGAGTGCTAGGGGTCAATGTAATCGACTTACCCCTCCCCTAAAATTGCTGGCTTGTGCCAAAATCTGAAACCAGTATTATAAGCATGTCAGAGGCAGCAAGCTAACAAAATCGTTAGCATATCAGGCAAAATGCTTAGCGGCATTGCATCCGTCTGTACATTCTGAGTTCAAATTTCACTGAGGTTGACTTTGCCTTTCATCCTTTCAGGGTCTATAAAATAAGTGCTAGTTGAGTACTGGGGGTCAATGTAATCGACTTATCCCCCACCCTCCAAAAATTGCTGGCCTTGTGCCAAAATTTGAAATCAGTATCATTGCCATTGCTGTCATTGTTATTTTAATTGCTTATGTTTTCATGTTTGCATAAGTCAGATGGAATTCATTGAGGTGGTTTTCTAAGGCTGGACTCCCTTCCTGTTGCCAAACCTCTCTTGTTTCCAAGCAGGGTAATATTTCCGTCAGTGGACATGTTTTCATGGAAGATTAGAAATGAATACATGATGATGGTACTCATGTACAACTAACATGGGATGTCAGGGTGAGGAAGTACACATACACACCCAGACGATTACTGCTACTACTAGAACAATAACAACATTTGTCATGATGCTGATGAGTGATGCATTCATTTAAACTAATTAGGTTAGATGAGGTAAGACAAATTTATTTTCTAAAATATGCTATCTTAGAGCTTGTGTCCTTTAAATAATATTTAGAAGAAATATATCACTACTACCAGCATTCATCAGATGGGTTGTCATAGTCTAAATTAACTCTTATTTAGAATTACCACCTTCCTAAATGGGTTAAAGGACAATTGTCTTATTCATGTGTTTTAAATTTTGGCATTATTTCTCCAGTGGATGCCCTTTATAACACCAGCCCCTTTACAAGGCATTCTGAGTATGTTTTATCATGGTGCCAGCATTAAAGAAGTTGTTCTGTCCTCAGCAAGATTAAACTGCTCTTTTGAGTCTGCAGTGATTTTATTAGTTTAAGTCAGTGTTACCAAAAGGCTGTGAATAGAAAAGAGAGTGATGCCAGAAGGACTAGGTTGAGAGAAGTGAGTGAGGAGAAAAACAGTGACTGGAGTGTGAGAGTGGTAGAGGCAGAAGTTATGAAAGAGAGGTAGTGCTGGAGGAGAAACTGTAATAGCAATCATGCTTGCTCATCTGAGAGACCCAGTGATGTATGCTAACAGGTACAGATGATGACAAAAGTGAGTGATGGATGAGAGCAACAAATGATCTAGAGGAGCAACAGTGATGGCTTGCTGTAAAAAAAAAAGATGGTTGAGTATAATTAGATATGAATGTATTTAATGCTTTCCCTAAATTGTCACTCACTGATAACATTGTTCCAATGTATATATGAGGGTGGGCTGAAAGGTTCATAGGCTCACTATGGAGTTATGCTAGAGCTATGAAATCTTGCCTGCATTAATCTCAACTATTCTTATTAATAACTGCATTGTTTCTTTCTAAGTAAACTGACTGTTCAAAGAAGACTTGAAAAGTAACTAGTGGTGACTTCTTGAAAATGGACAAAATTTGGTATCATGGTGTTATCAAATATCTACAGAAAAAGGGTTTAGTCCCCAAGAACATTCATGCTGACATGTTAGCTACATTAGGGGATGACACCCCAGCTGTATCAAGAGTGCAAAAGTGGGCAGCTGAATTTAGGAGGTATAGGGAGAGTCATGCAAATGACTCAAGATCCTGATGTCCTGCAACTGCCGCCACTGAGGAAAATATTGTGTTCACCACATGGTGACAAATGACAAGTGATTAACTATAAATCAAATAGCCAATGTTGTTTTGTTAGCATATCCTGCAAAAGAGTTCAGAGTATTCTGCACAATGAACTTGGCATGACAAAGGTTTTTGTTTGGTGGATGTCACATCTTCTAACACCTGATCAAAAGTGCACCTGGCTGATCCCATCACAGGAAAAATCTGACATTGTTTGATGCAGATCCAGCTGGTTTCTTTGAATGTTTCCTACCCCAAGATAAGTGTTGGGTTCATCACTTTAAGTCAGAGACAATCCATGCAGTGGAAACACCCAACCTCACTTGCTCGAGAGAAGGCCTAGGTTGTTTCATCTGCAGGGAAGGTGATGGCTTCAGTTTTTTGGGATGCAAAAAGCATTGTGTTTATTGACTATCTTCAAAAGGCTACATCATCAATGGAAAGTACTATATTAACAGCCAGGAAAACTGACAAAAGGGGTTTTGTTTCATCAGGACAATCAATGCTCCAGCACACAAGTCCTTGGTTTCAATGGTTACTGAGCACGACTGTGGCTTTGAACTGGTTGATCAGCCTCCCTATTCTTCTTTTGCCCCATCTGACTATCATCAGTTCCTCAGTATGAATAAACACTTGGCTGGAAACCAGTATCACAGTGATGATGTCATGTCTGCTTTTAATAACTTTCTGACTAGTAGAATGAAAACTTCTTCACCAATGGAATCCAAGCACTGCAACACTGATGGAAGAAGTGTGTGGACTGCAAGGGGGACTATGTTGAAAAATGAACTTCATTTGGTCACATTCCATGAGAGTATCTTCATCAGCCAATGTAGTACTGAATTGCATATGTATTTAAGCGCTTCTGAAAAGTGAAATACCAAATTTCATATATTGAGTGCAATATTCAAGTGGTTCTGAATACAATGCAGTATATAATATTCAAATAGATCTGAATATATTACAGCTACCAATTTGCATTGCAAGAATTGGGAAAAAATAACATATATTCTTAATCCATATTATAACAGAGAGATTTATGGTACTATATATGTTTGTACAGTCTGATTGGTACTTTGAAATGACAGCAGAACCCAAGCCTGTCTAGTGGCAGTTATGAGTAATTGTTGTAAGTAAATCAAGTGTGACAAGTTGTAAAAGACATCCAGTATAATCTGAGCTGAGTAAGTTACGTCTATGCACACTGTGACCTGAGTGAAATTATGTACAAGGAAGAATATAAATGAGGATAAGAGAAAAAGCACAGAGAGCACAGCCTGTGTTCCTTATTGGAAATATTAAGAGAATATGATAGGTTTAATTTAGAATATAATAAATTTAACTTGACCAGACTTGTTAACAGGTAAAATACAGGTAGTAAACTCACACAATGCAAAAGCATGTATTGTGAATGCATGATGTAACTAAGAAAAGAGAATAGGACACCATGAATATGTGTACACACATGAATCAAATGCCAGCTGCATGTGGGCCTGCTGATTATGAATGATATGTTATGTAGAAGGTTGACCATTGTTATGCTATAAGGGTTATACACGTCACCATGTGGTCAACATAAAGTTTACAGGGTAAAAACTGTTAGTAGAATGAAATAGAAAAACAACTGTTGTGTCTATGCATTTAAAGTGCACTGGTGAATGTGTATAAAAAAGGAACATGAAAAAAAAGTGGCAGTGAGGACTCACTGGTGCTGGTGTCATGTAAAAGTACCTGTACCAGTTTCATGTAAAAGCACCTGTGCTGGTGCTATGCATGTGTCATGTCACATAAACGTGTTCGTGCCACTGCCACATAAAAGCACTCATGCCAATGTCACGAAAGAGTGCCTGTGCTGGCGCCATGTAAAAAGTGTCTAGTACAGTCTGTAAAGTGGTTGGCATTATGAAGAGTATACAGCCATAGAAACCATACCAAAACAGACAATTGAAACCTGGGCAACTCTCCAACTGGCCATCTCCTGTCAAAGAGTCCAACGCTTGCCAGCATTGAAGCAGACATTAAATGATGATAATGTATATGCAGAAGAGTGTTTGTGTTCATGACAAAATTAAAGTGGGTGTGTGCACAAACAAAGCAAAAACTTAAATGCAAAACGAAAAAGCATGGAATGTTAACAATTGCTAAGAAAATGTTGCTGAAATGGAAAATCATATGGACATGCAAAATGTTTAGGGAGTGTTTATGGAATTCAAATTTACAAATGTCCATGTGGAAGTCAAGTGTAGAAAGCTGTACCTTTGAATGTGAGATGTGGGTTGTATGACTTCTTTCAAATCATTTTCCATGTTGGGCCTTCATATGTTTGACAGTGGGGTCCTTATAAGTGTGAAGCAATTGTTTTGTCACAGGACTTGATTGTGAAATTGTGGCAGTTACAGTGTGAGTGCATCTGGCTACACATTGGCCAACGTCACTGGTTGAAACATTCTGTATGTTGTAAGCTGCATATTTTTCTTAAGTGAAGCATTGTGTGTTGGAATCAGGGCTGTTTAGTTTGTTTTCCTCCACAGGTTCACCAATTTAACAAATAAAAGATAGGTCTAAAGAAAAATAAGAATAGTCTTAAGTTTTCCAATCACCCTCTGTTTTATTGCTAAAAGTTTGAAATGGAGTATGACAGTTCCAAGAAAAGAAGCAGAATTACATCAGAAAATTAAATTAATATGATCTGATTTGGTGAGCATGAGAGAGCAAAGGTTCTAGGAACCTAAGAGAGTATTTGAGAATGCTGTACTTGTATTTGTAATTTAGTTGGACAGTGAATGAATATCACTTCCTCTGCCATGGTTGATTTTTAAGTTAGTGGCAGTTTGGTTATTGGGTGTTGCAAACAGTTCATGTTAACAAATCTGGTTGCTTTACTTAACACATGACTGTGTGTCCTCCATTCTCAACTGTTTTCAATGAATTTGATGTGTAGTTGTTGGATGTCATTAGTTTTTTTGCACGACATCATCACTTAATTTGAAAAATTCTGCTTTTTTTTTGTTTTTTTGTTTTTTTTTGGTTGGTTCCATTAAAACCGTCCTAATTTAGAAACAAACAGTCCAGGTTCAAATTGAGGCAGAGACCTGATGCATGTATCATTTTAGTGAATGTCAAATGATGAAGATAATAATTTACGCATTTGTTTGGGGCCTCCTTTGACTTTTTATATCCAAGGGCTTTTTCTTCCCTATATTTACATGCTATTACTTATAGCTTTATATTTACTTCAACATCCAATTCCAAAAAAGATACTGGCAGTTTGCTGTGCTTAAAAAGACAACTCAAACTAAGGAAAAGCATGGTTGTTCTTGCATACAGATTCGTCCCTTGCAACCCTCTCCAGCTGAGCATCCCTAATCTTGTGAGCATGTAAGTGCTGGCGCCATATAAAAAAGTACCCATGCCAGTGTTGCATAAAAGCACCCAGTACACTTTGTAAAGTGGTTGGCATTAGTAAGGGCATCCAGCCATAGAAACCATGCTAAAACAGACATGGAGCCTGAATAGCCCTTCATCTGGTCAGCTCCTGTCAAAATGAATGTTAAATGATGATGGTGATGATATATAAAATATTTATTACACACATGTAAAGCTACAATTTCTTGTAGAAGATTAATTAGTTCAGAAATTGATTTGTATTGTAACTTTCCATAAAATGTTTTCTTGTTTAGGTTTCATTAAAGTTGGTGGCTATCATGCCATGGTAGAAAAGTACCCTCAAGCTATTCCTAACACAACTTTGATGGACAATACAACCAAATGTGGTTACCCAAGAGAAGATTATATGCATCTTTTCCATTCTTATGATGCAGATGATATTCCTGGACCTGGTGTTATAGGATTGACCATTAATTCTATTTGGTACTGGTGCTCTGATCAGGTAATAATTTTTTTTCTCTGGTTTAAAAATGTAAAATTATAATTTGTTTTAGACAGGAGTGGCTGTGTGGTAAGAATCTTGCTTCCCAACCACATGGTTCTGGGTTCAGTCCCACTGCATAGTACTTTGGGTACCTTTGAATTGAAGCATACTTTCATAATCTTCTATGTTTTGATTGATTTAATTTTGATTGATTTAGATTTAGAAAATTAGAATCTTCTTAATTTAGAAATAAGTGTTTGTAGTTATATCCAGCCGCATATTACACACACATCGAAAAATAAAGTATCCATTGGTGACTGGAGATGAAATTGTTTGAAATGTAATATAAATCTCTTGTCTTTTATCTTTTACTTGTTTCAGTCATTAGACTGCACCGTGTTGAAGAGTTTTTATTCAAACAAATCTACCCTAAAATTTTCTTTTAAAGCCTGGTACTTATTCTATCGGTCACTTTTGCTGAACCGCTAAGTTACAGGGATGTAAACACACCAACACTGGTTGTTAAATGCTGGTGAGAGGACAAACAGACACAAACGCACACACACACACACACACACACACACACACACACACATACATGACAAGCTTCTTTTAGTTTTCATCTACCAAATTCACTCAAGGCTTTGGTTGGCCTGGTTGCCCAAGGTACCATACAGTGGGACTAAACCTGGAACCACACACCCACGCCTGCACCTATGTAAATATTAGTTTTAAATTTTGGCACCAGGCCAGCAATTTCAGGGGATCAGGTAAGTCATCATCTAAAGTGATCATCATCATATACAGTTGTCGCCTGACTAGTACCTGTGCTGGTGGCACATAAAAAGCACCATTCGAGCATGGCCGATGCCTGTGCTGGTGGCATGTAAAAAGTACCATTCAAGTGTGATCAATGCCAGAGCTGCCTGACTGGCACCCATGCCAGTGGTATGTAAAAAGTACCATTTGGGCATGACCAATACCAGTGCCGCCTGACTGGCTCCTGTGCTGGTGGCACGTAAAAAGCACCCACTACACTCTCGGAGTGGTTGGTGTTAGGAAGGGCATCCAGCTGTAGAAACCTTGCCAAATCAGACTGGAGCCTGATGCAGCCTCCTGGTTTGCCAGTTCTCAGTCACACCATCCAACCCATGCCAGCATGGAAAATGGACGTTAAATGATGATGACTGTATGATAGTTCAAATCATATCATAAATTTATAGATAAAAGTACTTTTAACATTCTGGAGAAAATTTCAGAAACAGACAAGGAGGTTATCCAACCTTGTGGTTAACTCAACAATAACAGTAACAACTTCATTTGTTTTCTCCCTCTTTTTTTTTTGTACTCCCCACTTCCTTTATTTTTAGCTTGCTAGAAGTAAAAGAAGTTTTACTTGCTAGCTTTTTCTGTCTTTATCTAAACACCAGTCTGTAAATCCTCTTCAAATTTCTTTAAATTTATTTCTATAAATTTTTCTTAGATTTCTCAGTATCCTTTCTCTGTATATACTTCCATTCATTACATCCTTTTCCTTACTTTCTCCCCATTTCCGTCTCATATTTTTATTTATCTTCACTCCTCAGTAGTTTATGATGTATATTTTTTACTTTCCTTAATTTAGATTTTATTTATATTATACTGTTTTCTAGGTCCTTGTTCAGAGAGCCCTTGCTGCTAAGAACTATGACCACAGCAAAGCAGCTACAGTATTTTGTGGATATCTCAAAATTTTACCATTATTTCTTCTCATTTTCCCTGGAATGATTTCTCGAATTTTATATAAAGGTATCTACAATTTTGTGATTCAAGATAGATTTAGAAATATTGAGCATTTATTTGAACAAGCCAGAGCAGTATCAACGTAGTTTGATTTTTCTGTGACATTAATCTTTTTTGTCTTTTGTTTCCATCTATTCTATTAAAAGAATCCTTGTTTCAGCTTTTTTGCCTGCTCCAGTTACCATTGTTTTCGTCTTGCATATTACTACACCTACCAAACATTTGCTCGATCACTTTGAAACAGAGAAAGCCACATGCCTTGGTGTTTAGCCTTACTCAATTTGAAAATTGGAGAAATACATTGATAAATATTCCAGACATAGATGTATTGTGTTTTTTTTTTATTACTTCCATTCTACAAATTCTTTAGCCAATATTGAAGATTAGCAACACATTACAAAAATTCTCTTCATTCACCCATTGGTAGATTACAAAATAAATGCTTGCATGCAATTATTCTGAAGTGCACACTTGCTTGCTCACCCAAGCACTTTGACTTACTCATTCAATGTTGTCTAAATTCAAATAAGAATCTAAATGATAAAGAAAGACTTGTGAATTTGTTGGTGACTAATTTTTATTTATTTTCAAAGAAAATTCCTAAAAATGTTATGCATGCATAAATGCATCATGAAAGATGAATTCATCAGATATACTTCAGTTATGGATTACAATTATTTTGTATTTTCATCATGT
>NC_068982.1:55413384-55422751 GCF_001194135.2 Octopus bimaculoides | reverse complement strand
ATTAAGATAAATAAATCAGATAGCAGATTGTGGAAGATGTAGACAATGTTCCCTATGTAGGCAATGTAATGTGTGGTGATGGAAGCATAGTGAGATGAAAGTAGGATTCATAATAGCAGGAACTAGCCAATGTGCTAAATTTGAACAACAAACACAAGCACTGAAATGAAGATTTGACTTTATAATTGTGCAATTGTTCTGTTAGCATTTCTGCTTAGCAGTGTAACATAGAAAATAACAGCAAAGGGGCCAATAAGTTGGATGCATTCCACCATAGATTCCCATAGAAAGTCCTCAAAGTTACCTGCAGAGACAGAAATGAAGAATAAGAAATTCTTCTGTAAAGCAAATCTGAATAGATGACATTGTGGGCTATGCCATTTTTGTCCAACAGGTCATATTTTAAACATGTTAAACTCAGCATTCATTGAGATGTTACTGAAAGAAGGAACATGGATAGAGGGCTGGTCTAAAGTGTACTTGTTGCCAAACATTCCAGGAACCTCAAGTGCATGAGGAACAATCAGCCTGGAGTAGAACAGCTGTCTGTGTCTCATAATGTAAGAAGTTCTAAGACTTATTTGTAATATGCATGTATATACACATGCACATATACATATATATGTGTGTGTGTATATATATAGATATATGCACACACCCCACACACACCTACATTGAAAGGTGTAGAAAATGGAGAACATATATCTGAACTATATATGATTCCAAGCCAATCTGAACATGTTATACATAACTCAAAAGCATAACACATATATACACATATTAATTTTTCTTCAGATCAGAGTACCTGTTGTAAGTCGTTGTCACAAGGAGAGAAGTGAAAAGGTTACTAATTTCAGTAGAATGGTGGATGGAAACGAAGATAGGTCAAGTGACCAATGAAATTCATTATCAGCAGGCAAACTACATTAGAGAGGGAAAAGCATGTTTAAGGAGGTCATTTTATTAAAGGAGAAAGGCTATAGGCATTGGGAGAAGTGGGTGGAGGAAGTGAGAACAAAGGTGAGATCTCTGAAAGCAAGGCAATAAAATTGGAATTCCAGTGCCAGCTGGTTGTTGTTGTTGCTGTTGCTGGTGGTGGTGGTGATGCAGCAGCAGCAGATAAAAGTTAAAACAAAAAAATAAGCATATATAGACACAGGAGTGGCTGTGTGGTAGGTAGCTTGCTTACCAACCACATGGTTCTGGGTTCAGTCCCACTGTGTGGTACCTTGGGCAAGTGTCTTCTATTATAGCCTCGGGCTGACCAAGGCCTTGTGGTAGACGGAGACTGAGAGAAGCCCGTCGTATATATGTGTATATATATGTGTGTGTGTATGTGTTTGTCCCTCCAACATTGCTTGACAACTGATGCTGGTGTGTTTACATCCCTGTAACTTAGCGGTTCAGCAAGGGAGACCGATAGAATAAGTACTGAGCTTCCAGGGAATAAGTCCTGAGGTCGATTTGCTCGACTAGAGGCGCTGCTCCAGCATGGTCGCAGTCAAATGACTGAAACAAGTAAAAGAGTAAAAAAGAGTAAATTAGCAATCTTCATTGTTAAATTGTGAGTTGTATAGTGGCAGTCATCTTATTAAATATTCATCTAATTTGATTTGGAATAAAGTGTATAACATATGTTGACAAAAAAAAAACTTTGTTGATTGAGTATCATCTTCTGACATCTATTCAAGCTCTGTACATGATTGATGCTTACTAACTGCCTGTACCAAGATATCTTCAGATTGAACTACTCTTTCACTATATATATATGTATGTGTGTATATGTATATATATGTATATTATTTAAAACAGTTTGATACAGGGAATGGGAGTGGCAGGGTCCATGCAACTTGAAGTTTCGCAGGCCTCTAATAAAAGTCCGTCTGTTTCAGACTTTAGATTACCATATTGGCAATCCAAATTCTGAAAGGGACAGACTCCTGTTAGTGGCCTGTGAAACTTCAAGTTGTATGGATCTGTTTCAAACTGTTTTAGATAATACGTTTAACTCCTCTTACATGTGTTGAATGCCCTCTTTTTTCGTTTGTCCACTCACTCGTATAATTCTTTGACAACAAAGGACCTCTCCCACACAGTGAAAAACGGACTGTATGATGTCTGTGCAAACAGCAATGCTACATGGCAGTGAAACATGGGCTGTGACTGCTGATGACATGTGTAGGCTTGAAAGAAACGAAGCTAGTATGCTTCACTGGATATGCAATATCAGTGTGCATGTACGACAAAGTGTAAGCATCTTGAGAGAAGAGTTAGGCATAAGAGGCATCAGGTGTGGTGTGCAAGAGAGATGACTGTACTGGTATGGTCATGTACCATGGATGGATGAGGGCAGCTGTATAAAGAAGTGCCAATCTCTAACTGTGGAGGGAACCTATGATAGAAGTAGGCCCAGGAAGAGATGAGATGAGGTGGTAAAGCTTGAACTTCCAACATTGGGCCTCATGGAGGCAATGACTAGTGACCAAGACCTTTGGCGATATGCCATGTGTGAGAAGACCCGTCAAGCCAAGTGAAATCGTAATCATGGCCAATGCTGGTGTTACATAATTGGCACTTGTGCCGGTGGCATGTAAAAAGTACCATTTGAGTGCTGAGCTTCATGGAGGCAATGTGACTGATGCTGGTGTCATGTAACTGGCACCTGTGCCTGTGGTACATAAAAGCACCTATTACACTCTCAGAGTGGTTGGTGTTAGGAAGGGCATCCAGTTGTAGAAACCATATCAAATCAGACTGGAGTTTGGTGCAGCCCCTCAGCTTACCAGCTCTGATCAAACTTTCTAACCCATGCCAGCATGGTCAATGGACATTATATGATGATGATGCTACACACACGCATGCACACATGCACGCACGCACACATACACACACACAGAGCATGTGAGGGGTAAATTGTTGCCATTTTATACTTTTAATTTTGTGCATGTGGATTGTTTGATTTTGATTTTGTCAACTACACAGTATAGTAGTGTCAGTTGGGCAGCACCTTCTGCAGGAAAGACAGCGCCATGACACAATTCATTCTGCCAGAAATTTGGAAACAACATGCAGTCCTGCTTGGCATTCACGTCGAAAGCTCCAATATAAACATTTTAGAGTGTTTGGGTATCAATCTGAGGACATGTACCGAAAGAAATAAAAATCAAACATCCAGTCAACATCATGGTGTTTAGAGTGTTCACTAGTGACGTCGACGTTATGCCTCCATTCATCTTGCCACATGGCCTCAGACTCAACACAAAAGTCTACATCAAGTGCCTGGAGGGGGTAGTGCTGCCCTAGTCAAGAGGGTGGTTGCTGGAAGACACTATGTCTTGCAATAGGACTCTGCACCATGCTACACAAGCTGGAGAACCCAGTCATGACTGTGAGACAATTTCTGTAACCACATCATTCCTAACATCTGGCCAGCTAACTCCCCAGACTGCAACCCCCAGACTACAGTGTGTGGGGTATAGTTGAGCGAGAGACCAACAAAACTCCTTGTAACACCAAAGATGAACTGAAGGTAAGGATTATGGCAGCATTCACCAACTTAAACAAGGAGACTGTCCAGAAGAGTTGCAGGAAATTGCAAAGCTGTCTGGAGGCCGTGGTTGAAGCCAATTATGATTTTATTGACTAAATTTACTCTTTAGTATTCCAAGATATTTTTATGTAATTTTGGTAAATATATCTGTTAAACTGAGATGTCAGTGTTATTTTCATTTTTACATAATTTAGACTACAGTTTATTCACCGCATCATCGTCATTTAACGTCCGCTTTCCATGCATAGACAGTCATCTGTGTATAAACTGTGTTTTGTTTTCTCTTTATAGATACTGTTGGCTGTGCTGATCCAGAGGTTTGCATGAGTGTTTGTGGTAGTGAAACAGGTTGTAGCAATATTGCATACACCTCACTAATATTGGACCTGCTACCAGACGGTAATTAGCAAATATTCATTGAGATATTAACATAGTACTAGAGTTAGTACAAAATATTATTATATTTATTAAAATATACTTGATATTAAAAATTATATTTAAAACTACTGAATTTTCTGGTATATAAATTAAATTTTTTAGACCAAAATTTATAGCTAAAAAAGTGTAGATTGACTTTTTGGAGGACTAAGAATTCCATGTGAAATGCAGCACGATTTGGAAAGATAGTGATGATGTTTGAATGTTTTACACTATATGCTTACACAATATACTATGTTGATTTGTATACCAGAAAATATTGTATATAAAATATTTTTTTAAATTGTTCATTCCCATTTATTATATCCCTCTTCTCATTTTCTGATATCTACTTATGTGTTTTTAACTGTATACTACTAACTTAAAGCAATTGCTGTGGGGATTCCTGGAGATAAGTTCCAGTCTTGTCAAGATGGTGATATGGTTTCAATTCTTGGTCGAAGTCAGTTTCACTTATCTGACATTACTAATGCTCTTAGGAAACAATTAAAAAATTATATTTCTTTCATTTTCCTTCCACTAAATTGAAGAATATTTGTTGCTTTCATCCATCCATTTTCTCTGCCCACTATTTCTGAGAGGGTCGTGGGTGTAGAGTCCCAATGCACCACTTCTATAGGGTCCATTCAGATGCAAATGACTCCCAAGCATGACCAACTCAGACTATAGATATTATCCAACCATCTCATTCTTGGTCTACCCATAGGTACTCTACTGGTTGGTTCAGCTTGAAGAATCCATTTTGTGATTCTTTCTTATGATATTTTAATCATATCTCTGTAGTACCGGAGCTGTGACTTCTCAGTGCATAGAGGTAGTGGCTCAACCTGGAGACTCCCTCATCTCCAAGCTATGCCTCCTATCAAGTAACATTACACCAGAGATCCTTCAGAGGAATCCCATTTTGGCCACTTGTATTCACAATTCTTTTGGTCTTTACTCAACTTTCACAACCATAGATAAGGATTGGCATGAAAAACTGAATGAAAGATAATGAATTTACCTTTTTTTACCAATCTCTCTTCTTCTGAGGATTGAATGCTGGAGTTGGCACATTACTATGTTGGTATCTGCAATTCTGGCATCAAATTCAACCTATGTGTCTTAGTAGTCCTAATTAAAACTAGCCTGCTTCTCTCCAAAAACCACACAAGAAGAAAATCCACCTGCATGCTAATGTTATTGTATGTCAGTTTTGTGGTGCTAAAAATTGGTGAGCTGGTAGAATCATTTACATGCTTAGCAGCATTTCATCCATCTTTACATTCTGATTCCTAATTCTGCTGAGGTTGACTTAGCCTTTCATCCTTTCAGGAGAGGTCAATAAAATAACTACCATATGAGTATGGGTAGGGGGGGGGGTGTCGATGTAATTGACTTACCCCTCCCCCGAAATTGCTGGCCTTGTGCCAAAATTTGAAATCAATTTTGTAGTGCTATCATAATTTGGATTGATTGGTATTGCTGCCCTGTATTATTCTAGAACAATTGTGACTTCAGTGTTTTGGTTATGCGATCCGAGTTCGAGTCTCGGTAGAAACTCCAAGAATAATTAAAGGCGGTGCTCCAGCATGGCCGCAGTCAAATGGCTGAAACAAATAAAAGACTAAAGACAATGCAATGCCACTGACTTTCTGATTGATACCTCATACACTCCATCTTTCACATCCTCAAGTATGTGTAAAAGGAGGGAAGAGAAATAGAGTTAGATTAGTTATATCAATGTTGTAATTCATATAGATGTTGAGTTGATAAGTGTTTAGATATAATTTGCCTCATAGCCTGTTTATCTAATAGGAGCTATTTAAAAAAAAAAAAAAAAAAAAAATTCTAAAACATATTTTCATTTCTAAGAGAATATTCTATCTTTATTTCAGGTTTACGAGGTTTGATGCTGGCCAGTATGGTTTCAGCCCTTATCACATCACTTACCTCTATTTTCAACAGTTCAAGTACGATATTTGCGCTGGATATTTGGTCGTTCTTCCGCAAAAAAGTTTCTGATATCGAAATGATTATTGTTGGACGGTAAGACATTTCTATGCATTTTTCCAGAGGGCCCACTCTGTAATATTATCATTTAATGTTTATGTTCCATGCTGGCATGGGCTGGTGGTTTGACAGGATCCGATGGGCTCAAGGACTGCATCATGTTTCAGTGTCTCTTTTAGCATGGTTTCTACATCGGGATGCCCTTCCTTATGCCAGCCGTTTTACTGTTTGTACTAAGTGCTGTTTTCATACCACTGGCACTAGTGAGGTTGCCATTCTGCTCACAAGGCTACAAAAACCTTGGCGTGGGTGGAGGGTGGGGACAGCATTTATGCAAAGAGATTAGGGTATAGAGTATGAGAGGAGGGAGGAGCAAGCTGTTTTGTAGAGGAAGTACATAGTTACTTGCCTTTAGAAAAGAGAGTGAGTATGAGTTGTTGGAGCTGAAAGTCTAGGTATCTCCTCAGGGTATGAAGTGAGTAGAAGTGTGTTGAGGCAGGGGGGACTACAATGCAAAAATATATTGTTTGATGTCTTTCTTAAAATTCATGTTATAAGAAAGGTATTAAGATGTAACAGTTTACTTTCAAATTGATATATATTAAGATTCATGTAATAATAAAATACGTTTTTACACATTCTGTTCTTCATATGCTTTTTACAAATATAATTAGTCAGAGAAGGGGTAGCAGACTGGGGAGAAGGATGCAATAGACATTGACTTCAAATTTCCAAAGACTAATTTTTCTTGGAAAAAATATGGTTGAAGGAAATTCCTGAGGACAGTAGTTCTGGGAAGAAAGAATTGGAGAGAAAAAATATGTAGTGTGGGGTTTGGGAAGTGAGCAACAGGGATGGTGGATGGAAGAGTAGAAGAGGTGGAAAGAAGAAATATGTGAACTAGTAGTTGTAGTGGTGTTAAATACATCTTTGATAGTCAGCAAAATGGATTTCTTTTAGTTGCAAAGGATGTTTGTGGGTCTAGCAGTAGTGCTAGCCTAGGTAAGTGAGTAATATTGCAACATTAATGGCAATCTAACCTATCTCTATGTGAATAATATGATTATAATGTTATTTATATAATGCTATACATATTCATGTACATATACCTTAGTGCAACATAGTATTGTAACTCAGTATATGCAACTCAGTATTGCATACCATCAAAAACATGTCTATTGTACAGTGTTGGTATTATTTACAACGGTGTTTAAGGTGTCAAGCTGGAAGAATCATTAGCATGCTAGACAAAATGCTTGGCAGCATTTCATCCATCTTCATGCTCTGAGTTTAGATTTTGCTGTCGTTGACTTTGCTTTTTATCCCTTTGGGGTTAATGAAATAATTTCCAGTTGAGCTCTGGGGTCAATGTAATCAACTAACCTACTTCCTCCAAAATTCCAGGCCTTAGAAAGGATTATTTAGTGGTGAAATGTAGAAGACTTAATGGCTTAAGTCCACCTCTTCTACTCTTCCATCCAACATCCTTGTCGCTCACTTCCCAAACCCCACACTACATATTTTTTCTCTCCAATTCTTAGTGGTTTATCTCTATTGTAATAACTTATGGCTATTATAGTGGTTTATTGAGAGGCTAAATATATATTTTTTTGTTCTATAGACACAGCTTTATTCCAGAAACATATGAACTGCTATTTTTATCAACTGGTTGCTTTTCTCATACACTATGGCTATCTGGTCTTGAACCTTTGACTGTGAAATTAAAATTTCATGGTCATTCTATAAATAAAATTAAATATCTTCTGAAAAATAAGGTTGATAGTTTCTTCAAGTCATGTTTCCTCTATTGACTTGACATATCTCAACAGAAAATAGTTTCAAGCATGACATTCTTCAACAAAAGATAGATTGGTATATCAAACTGCTAAGAGTGAAGCAAAGGTGATGGAAATACATCTGGAAGCTTGAACACAATTACACGCATTTGCAAACAAAGCCACCTACTACACTGAATGTTGATAACAATGTATTATAACTACTAAGTGATACAAACGCTTTTTATACATTTCTCCTTAATACATGTAATAGTACTTGATTGATATCTGTTTTATATTCCAGTATATTCATCCTGTTTCTGGTGATTATCAGTGTTCTCTGGATTCCAATCATCCAAATATCTCAAGGAGGAGACCTCTTTGTCTACATCCAAGTGATATCCAGTTTCACCCAACCACCTATTTGTGCTGTCTTTTTACTTGCTCTGTTTTGGGGCAGACTCAATGAGAAGGTAACTATATCTGTTTTGCTTACCTTCTCCTTCATTATAAATACTCTTGATCATCTGTCAGAGCCACAAGGAACGCCTTGTCATCCTCAAGGATGACAACTTGCGAAGTGACTTTAATTGAAGAAGAGTTATGCACCTTTAACCTCTCCGTCTGTGTCTTCTCTGTCTGTTTGTCTGTCTCTGTCTCTTTCTCTCTCTTGTGACCACCTTTGATCCAGTGGCATGACCAGATCAAGATGACTGGAGATGGATGCAGTGGAAGACCAAGATGTCTTATTCGCTTCTTCTTTCTCCCTGCACGGTACAATGCATTGCTGCTGCTGCCTTTCACTCCATTGAACAATGAAGGTTTCTTCTGCAGAGTTTGCTGGGTCCAGTCTTCACATACACAGTTAAGCAAGCCCCAATATGTTAATTAACCCATAGCCATGACCTTGACAGTTGCTACTACTCTGGGTCAAAGTAGATCTGAGAACAATAGTGGCTAAGAGATGGTTCTAAACTTTTCAAAGCCCTGGGATTCCTGAACCAGGACCCCACTAACAGATGTGCTTTAAAGTCATATCCAGCACCTTATTAGCACTAAACCCTAATACACACATGTATCCATGTTTATTTAATCACACAAACACACACATACGTGAGGTGGGATATCTTTCATAAACTTGAATACCAACAGAGACAGACTGGTTGATCTACTGCATGCTAGCCCATAGAGATAATGAGTGTTAAGATTTACGAGTTTAACACTTTTACCTCATAGCTATTGCACTCGGTGAAAATGTATATTGGGTAAGTGTCTTCTACTATAATCCTTGGCCGACCAATGTCTTGTGAGTAAATTTAATAGATGGAAATATAAATAAGTTCATTTTGTGTGTGTGTGTGCATTTGTCCATCCATCCCCCCAATACCCATATATATATATGAGTGGTTGGCGTTAGGAAGGGCATCCAGCTGTAGAAACTCTGCCAAATTAGATTGGAGCCTGGTGTTGCCATCCGGTTTCACCAGTCCTCAGTCAAATCGTCCAACCCATGCTAGCATGGAAAGCGGACGTTAAACGATGATGATGATGATGATGATGATATGTATATATATATATATATCATCATCATCATCATCATCATCATCGTTTA
>NC_068982.1:55408850-55412813 GCF_001194135.2 Octopus bimaculoides | reverse complement strand
CCCTCAACTGTTAGGGTGTGGCACTTTTTCACGCAGCTATCCTCCTCCATTCTCACCACATGTCCATACCAGCGCAATCGTCTCTCTTGCACGCCACAACTGATGCTTCTAATGTTCAGCTTTTCTCTCAAGATACTTACACTCTGACGGGTATTCACATTGACATTACACATCCAACGGAGCATACTGGCTTCATTCCTTGCGAGCTTACGTATGTCCTCAGCAGTTACAGCCCATGTTTCACTGCCATGTAGCATGGTTGTTCGTACGCATGCGTCATACAGTCTGCCTTTTACTCTGACATATATGTATATATATATATATAAGGCATTAATTGGATTGAGGTTATAGTAGAAGACATCCAAGACACCACACAGTGGAACTGAACCTCAGACCATGTGGTTGTGAAGCAAACATTTTAACCATACAGTCATGCCTGCTCCTACCAACATAAGTAAAATAAAATAGCTTCAACTATCATTACTCTACTATATATGACTCCTTTTGTTAAAGGTGGTGAGCTAACAGAATCATTACCATTGCTGGAACAAAATGCTTAGCAGCACTTCCTCTTAATTCTGAGTTCAAATGCTGCTGTAGTCAGTTTTGCTTTTCATTTTTTCAGGGTCAATAAAATACTAAGTACTAGTTAAATACTGGGGTTGACACAATTGACTTAGCCTGTTCCCTGACATTGCTGGTCCTGTGCCAAAATTTGAAATCAATGCTTACCCTTTTGTTACCATATTCCTGTTGAAATACACTGTCATTGTTTCATTTAATTTTGGAAATAATAAAGAATTTAGTAAAAAAGATTTGGTCGTTATTAACCCTTTCGTTACTAAACCGTCCAAAGCCGCCCGAAAAAAATTTTGGTTCATGTGACCAAGCCGCCCAAAACTGCCCGTAATCACCTATTCATATTTAAATGAGAATATCCGAGCAAATCTCATTAGTACATTCGTGAAAACATGTGATTATTTGTGTAAACAGTATATGCCAGGAAAGCCCACAAAATGGGGGATCAAAGTTTGGAAGATTTGTGAATCAAATACTGGGTACTGCTCTGGATTTGAATTTTATACTGGCAAAAGAGACAGTAATGAATCCAGTAATGTGTACAACTCTTCTATAATAATATTTTGTTGTATACCCAATTGAATATTAGCTAATAACCCATTTTCTATAGCGATGTTTGAACAAAAATTTAATTAATTTTATATTTTGTTGAATTTACCTGTAATTAGAATCACTTTGTGACAAAAATTTGGTATAGAATTGGTTGAGAACCTTTCGTTAAATTATCTTCCAAAAATCACATTAATATGTTGATAAATAAAAAAGTTAGAGTTGTTTAATGAAACCAGACTAAATTTATGATTATGTTAGAAATTAATTGAAACACATAAGGGATGTATTTTGGTTAGAAATATGGTAATGAAAGGGTTAAGCTGGTATTTGGAGCATAAGATTAACATGAACTTTTGATAGCAGGTTTTAGTTTATATTACTTCAAAACAGTAAGTTTAAATCAAAGAGCCCGAGGCAGTGTCAGGTGGATTAGTATCAAATGGGTTAATATTACACATACAGCAGCTGGAATATGCATCTTTTCTCTTCCTCTCTATTTCTTTTCTGTCGTGTCATTAAAATGCTTTTTTATGTTATTATGTTTCAGGGTGCCTTCTTTGCTTTAGTCTTTGGAATGCTGGTTGGTCTGATCCGCTTCATTGTTGAATATTACCATCTAGTGCCTCCTTGCTTCAAGAACCTTCCGGATCCAAGACCAGATGTTGTGAAAAACTTTCACTTCTTGTATTTTTCCATTTTTCTGTTTGGATTTACTTTGTTTTCTGCTGTTGTCATCAGTCTTCTGACAGAACCAATTGATCCTCGTTGTGTAAGTTCATATATTATCATTTTATTTTCATCAAGGCGATGAGCTGGCAGAATCCTTAGCACACCAGGTAAAATGGTATTTCGTCTGTCTTTACATTCTGAGTTTAAATGCTGCCAAGGTTGACTTTAACTTTCATCCTTTTGGGGTCAATAAAATAAGTACACTGGAGTTGATGTTATCTTTAATTCCAAAGAACTGGGATATACCTTAATTCTTTTATTACTATATTTCTGTTGAACTTCACTACCTTTATTTTAGTTAATTTTCAAAATAATGTGAAATTTAGTAAAATAACATTAATAAGATGTTGTATGGAATTTAGATCACTTTACAGTCAGAAAGGGCGACCTCAGGTGGGTTGGTATCAAAAGGATTAAATGGCTTGAGTGTTACAAGAGTTTGAATTGAAAGGGTGCTAACTTATTTGGTCAAATGAGCAGTTGTTCCTCACCATCAGTGTGACACTGTATTCTTGGTAACATTGTCTTTAATATCAATCATTGAGTCATTTAGTGAAGACAATGTATTCAGTTGATCTTTAATGATCAAATATGTTGTAGAGCATATCATTACAATATATGTTCATTATGGGACTTGCTATTATAATAGTTATTCATTGTGGAACATACTAATACATTTGTATCTATTCATATCTATATAGCTATTTTTGTATAGATGAAGGGTATCTTGGCAAGTGAGTTGCTCTCTTGCTGGGACAAGGAGTAAGGCTTAAGCCCTTCACTTCCTATTGACATTGACAACATTTCTCAACTCAGGGATGTCCTCTTCCAAGGTTTCTTAGATTTGAATTATCTTTGATGCTTCTATAACTCTGCATTTTTTTTAGGTATGGGTTTTGGCCCTATGCAAACACTTTTTACTTCTGGGAAGAGGTGGTCTATATTAGACTGGCCTCAATCCATACAGATAATGGAGAAATAACATGGTCGCAGATACTTCCACAGTGACATGGTGACCATGGCTGGGATGATTTTGAATATATATATAGGTTTTATATATATGAAACTGACTTGGAGCCAAACAAAACAACAATAATATTAAAGAAGTCAATTCCAATTATGTATTTAAGGATTGATAGTAATAGGCATCTCTTAATGATAGCATAAGATAATTTTAGTTTGTGATTAGCAATATTGTTTTTTGTTTCAAACATTATTTTCAAGTAATAAATATTATCAGATATTTCTGGTAACTTGGACGAACGAGTGCCTTCTATTATAGCTCTGGGTTGACCAAAGCCTTATGAGTGGATTTGGTTGAACAGAAACTGAAACAAACCTGTCGTGTGTTTGTGTGTGTGTTACTGTCTCCTTGCCTTCACATTGCATGATAGTCATAAACCATCATGCAAGTGGTGTCCTCCATTTCTGATCTTCTGTGGAAACATGTCTGGAAACAGGTGAGGGTTGGGGGCAAGTAGGGTATCTGGCCATAGAAAATATGCCTCCACATATTCTGTTTAAACCAGGAACATGGAAAAGTGGATGTTAAAATAATGATGATAATTCTGTAGATGAAATCTCTGTTAATTGATTCAAAAGTTAGTTATTGTATATATATATATATATTTGTTTTTTTTCTGTGTTGTAAGTTCTTTTATACAGAAAATTAAAAGCCACTATAATCATTTAAAAAATATTTTCTACAGTTGGTACGTTTAACTTGGTGGACTCGACATAGTAAAGAGCCTCGAATGGAAATAGATGATGAAACAACTTCAGCTTCTGCGACAATGATAAATGACAAAGATGAAAAGAATGAGAACGGTTATAGTAATCCTCTCAGAAACATGTCTCCCAAATCTAATCTTCATGTTGATCATCCAAATGGGAAAGACTTTGATGATATCAACTCAGGTAGCGAAGATGCTGAAAATCGTAAAGCCAGAGTTTACAGTATGGATATTGTAACAGGTATGGTTTCAATATTTTTTTTACTTCTATTGACCTGCACCAGAATAGTGTTTTGATATGAAAATACACAAAAATAGGAGTTTTACTTCACAGCATAGATATATATATATATATATATATATATATATA
>NC_068982.1:55402438-55402940 GCF_001194135.2 Octopus bimaculoides | reverse complement strand
TCTTTCACCTTCCTGAATTCATGCACCATTGGTCATCCACCATTCACTACATCTGCTCTTGAACCTTACTCAATCTTTGCAGTGGTCTCCTAGCCCTTTTTAATTCCTCATCTCTCATTTGCAATTACAGGTGAGTTCACTGCCATCAATTCACCATGAAGAAAGTTCAGTGTGAGGAAAGTATATCCATAGTATTGCACCATTAATAGTTAAAAACTATTTTATTGGTGAACTTTCCCTGCGGTGAATTAATGATAGTGAACTTACTGGACATGCTTATTCACACCATACTCTTTCACCTACCCACACTCCTGGTCCCTCTGTCACTCACTTTCACCCACACCCTAACACACCATCATCATCATCATCATCATCATCGTCGTTTAACATCCGCTTTCCATGCTAGCATGGGTTGGACGATTTGACTGAGGACTGGTGAAACCGGATGGCTACACCAGGCTCCAATTTGATTTGGCAGAGTTTCTACAGCTGGATGCCCTTC
>NC_068982.1:55400434-55402428 GCF_001194135.2 Octopus bimaculoides | reverse complement strand
TGCCAGAAAGGCGACGCTGGGCACAGGTGCCATCATAGTTTCGCTTTCACTTGCCCCAACAAGTCTTCGCAAGCTGAGTTTCGTGTCCAATGAAGGAGACGATGTTGGCATGGGTGCCAGTCGTCGAATTTAACTCGATTTCGATTTCACTTGCCTCAACAGGTCTTCGCAAGTGCAGTTTAGTGTCCAATGAAGGAAGGTACGCATAAGTGGGCTGGCTGAGGCCTTAGATTTAGGTCTCACTTGGCTTGCCGGGTCTTCTATTTTTAATTCTTTCCAGCTTCACCTGATCATAATCTAATTAATCATGTAGTTCCTCTACAGCAAGAAACCAATTCTGTTCTGGTTCCTTCTCAGACTTTTACCTCTTATTTTCTGAAGTAAAGTTGCTCCATTAGGATTTATAATCTTGCAAGCTGCATGGTGATCTCACTAGCAATGATGACACAAAAATAGGACCTAGTAAAGTGTTGGTGTTGGGAAGGATATCTAGTTGTAAAAATTTTGCCAAAGCAGACACTGAAGTATGATGTGGTTCGTGGGCCCATTGAATCTTATAAAACCTTTCAACCCATGCCAGCCTGGAACATGGATGTTAAATGATGATGATATTTATGTAGATTTATGTACTTATATGTTCGTGTACAGATGTGTGTGTATAAATGAATATAAATATTCATACCTTTATGTTTATGTGTATTATATGCATGTGGAGGTGCAATGGCCCAGTGGTTAGGGCAGCGGACTCGCGGTCATAGGATCACGGTTTCGATTCCCAGACCGGGCGTTGTGAGTGTTTATTGAGCGAAAACACCTAAAGCTCCACGAGGCTCTGGCAGGGGATGGTGGCGAACCCTGCTGTACTCTTTCACCACAACTTTCTCTCACTCTTTCTTCCTGTTTCTGTTGTACCTGTAATTCAAAGGGTCAGCCTTGTCACACTGTGTCACGCTGAATATCCCCGAGAACTACTTTAAGGTACACATGTCTGTGGAGTACTCAGCCACTTGCACGTTAATTTCACGAGCAGGCTGTTCTGTTGATCGGATCAACTGAAACCCTCGACATCGTAAGCGACGGAGTGCCAACACACACAGTATATGCATATATTATCAAACTGGAATGCAATATGCATGGCCTGTCTATCTGTCTCTGTCTGCCTGTCTCTCTCTCTCTCAGTGTGTGTGTGTGTATATTATGTAAATATCCATTGTTGAAATATCAATGTGTAAATTATAAATCATATTCCTTTTGTTTTCCTCTCTACTTGTATCTGTTAGCAATTACCCCTGTACCTTGCTGGAAGAAATTCATGTATAGGATATGCTGTTTCCAAGAGCAAAGTGCCACTCAACCCAAACAAATGACTACTGATTTTCTGGAGGAGCGTTCCATAGAAGAAAATCGCAAATGGAGACTAACAACTTCAATTTTGTCTGTTGCTCTTCTCATAATTGCCTGCTTTCTTATGATATATTTTGCTTAATTTATTCATTATGCTTAGATGCAGTGGGAGCATTTACATAAATTTTTTTTCTTTAAGTATTTGATTAAGTGTTTTTCTAACAGGTTCTTGTATATTTTGTTATATAACAGTATTAATTTTGTAGTGTGTTTGCTACAAATAAAATTTGATATTTGTATAAAAAAAAGAAAAGAAACTACATATTCTTGTTAGTGGGCCTGACATTTTTTTTTTCTTTCTCTTAGATTGAGGTCTTGTTATACCATTATGCAATGACAATCTGTCTATTTTCTTTTCCCTGTTTTGTAATATTACATGTGTGTGTGTGTGTGTGTGTGTGTAAATACACACATTTATGCACACACTCATATATATATATATATGTATATATGTATATATATATATATATGTATATATATGTATATATATATATGTATATATATATATGTATATATATATATATATGTATATATATGTATATATATATATATGTATATATATATATGTATATATATATATATATGTATAT
>NC_068982.1:55396394-55399497 GCF_001194135.2 Octopus bimaculoides | reverse complement strand
TATATATATATATATATATATATATATATATATATATATATATATATATATATATATATATATGTATATACATATATCAATTAGAAAATGGAGGGTAATATGCTGAACCCAACAACTTGCAGACAGAATTCAACGGGATACACTGTCTGCAAGTCGTTGGGTTCAGCATATTATCCTCCATTTTCTAATCGATATATAAATTTAGGGTGAAACAACCCCCCTCCCCCTTTTACCCGCTCCCACTTATTACACTTGGTATAACACTAGTGTAACAATAATTGGGTACCCTCCCAGCAGTATATTGGATAGATACTATCCCTTAGTGGGTTGAATCCTCAACCCCTAACTCTCTTGCATTATATATATACATATATATATATATATATATGTACATACATACACTCACACTTATGTATATGTGTGTTCAAATATATATATATATGCATATATATGTATAACTGGCACTCTGTCAGTTATGATGACGAGGGTTCTGATTGAGCCGATAAGTGGAACAGCTTACTCATGAAAGTAACATGAAAGTGGCTGAGCACTCCATAGACACACGTACCTTTAATATAGTTCTTAGAGAGAGTTAGTGTAACATGGAATGTGACAAGGCTGGTGCTATGAAATACAAGTGCTACCTATTTCTGCTTGCTGAATGGACTGGAACAATGTGAAATAAATAAAGCATCGTAACCAAGGAAACAATGGCACCACTGCGAATTAAAGTTACAATTGTGAGCCAAATATTTCATGCACCTTCATGTGCAAATATATATTTGTGTGTGTGTGTGTGTGTGTGTGTGTGTATTTGTATCTGTATATACGTATTTCTATGTTGTATATTCATGATCTAGTAAGTTTGTGGCTTTGGACAAAAGAATTTTATCCCTTTTTTTTCTGTTGCATTTTAAATTAGTCTTTTTTTTTTTTTTTGGTATAATATTACATTTGAAGAAACAGAATTAATGAATTTTCAGTTGGTAATGATGTTCTAAAGCAATTTTTACATATTTTGACAGTAGGTCTTGTCTAGGAATAGAAAATTTGTTTTAGTAACACAAGTGGATTGCAACAGTATAAAAATGTTGGGTGCATTTACACTGGTTTGTAGGCTTAAACTATTCTGTTTTTCATCTGTTGAGCAGGCAGTTTCATGTTTCAATGTAGACAAAATTTAATCTCTTGAGGAATAAAAGACAAAATTGATCTCAGTAGGAATTGAACTCAATGTAAAGAGCCATAACTTAATACTGAAAGGCATATTGTTTGATATCCTAACAGTTCTGCCAAATTTATTTAACCACATTGGAGTTTTCAAAACTAAGTCGATTCCAGCAGGATTTGAACTTGGTCCCTTTTTGATTACTGAATATAGCAACAGCTTGGTAGCTACTAATGCAGCTAGTATGTCAGTCAATGCAACTGTTTTTAATGTAATGTCCTAAACTTTCTGAACAAAATCTCTATTGATTTAGAAAAGGAGTAAATACAGCATATAATTATGAGAAGCTAGTATTGACTGTGATGTCACTGATCTATGTATGTCACTTACAATTTGTCTTATCTGTTTCAATAAAACTGTAGGAATATCAAAGTAATTGGGTATCTAAATGAAAGCAGACTGGTAACATACATATGTGTGTGTAATTATATATATGAGACACATATGTAACCAGGTAATATAGTTTTTGTTCGTGTAAGCCAGGTATACAAATGAGTCAAGAGTTAGTGGGTGGAATGACTCTATGTGAATCAATCAACCAAATGTGAATGACCTTCAAATATGCATGAAAAAATATTGAATTTTTACCACAGATTATCTCATGGAACATTTCGATATTCATGTTACTTAATTTCATCAGCTGTTGCCAGTCAAATTAAAAACAGTTACATATGTGCCCACCTACCTTTTCTGTTCCTCTGTCCTGCATCATATTCTATTATGTCATATTCACCTTGTACCTTGACTTCACATTTCTCTTGCTCTTCCCAGATGTTGAAGCCTGAATAAACGCTCCAAGAACAAGATCTGTATGTATTATTATGTATAGATGTGACAATGAGTATAAAGGTCTATCCAGCCACCCATCCACTAAAAGTAAGGCTAGAGGAACTTCATAGTGCTGTTACCCATGGAAGAGGCAAAAATGTCAGCATGGCTTACCATTTGTGAAGGTAACAGGGAAGTCACCAATACTTAAGGAACAAAATCATAATAATTGGCAGGGAACTATTGAAAAATAAGATAACTAAAAGTATCAGTATTTAAGCAGGGTTTTGATAACCTTTTCAGTAGGTCTCCCACAGAGACAAACACCATATTTGGACGTTTAAGAAATAAAGGGCATTTTAAAACTACGATAATAAAAAAGCCCTTAATTTCCTATGGGACAACTGGATAGTGAATATAAGTATTGCTTAAATGTGAATTCTAGTAGTTTAGCCATTGGTGTGAGATTAATCTGTGGATCAGTCAAGCTGTATATGCTCTGGTTCAGGTGTCATGAATTACTACAGTACAACTAACTGTCACAGGCTTGGTGTTGTATCATATTTTTACTATTTTCTTTGAGTGTCTATGCAGGCACAAGTAAACATCCTTTCACCCTTGCTTCACTATTCACCTTACAGAACACTCAGGATGTGGCAACTGAAGGGAGAGAAAAAGAAAGATAGAGTGCGAGAGAGAGAGAGAGTACCCTGACTGGTGCTTGTATGGTTGAGTGTCTTGGGGCTTTTGAAAAGTGGTGCCTTGCTGAAAGATACATGATGTCTGGTTCAGGAACTGTACTCCATGCTTCTGTTCAGACAGTGTTGACTTGATGGAGACTGAGCTAATGTGCAGCACGAACATTCAATCACTATAAATAAATAATTGAAGAATTATCTCTTCAAAATTTTAATAAACCAGTGTGTCTTGGATAAATATCCCTGTATGAGGTTTGACTATCTTCGTTGTGACTATATATATATATATATATATATATATATATATATATACACACACATAAATATATATACATACACACATACACACACACACACATATATATATTCATACACATTTGGATATATATAATATATACACACACACACA
>NC_068982.1:55388495-55396163 GCF_001194135.2 Octopus bimaculoides | reverse complement strand
TATATATATATATATATATATATATATATATATATATATATATATTCACAGGCGTGGCTGTGTGTTAAGAAGCTTGCTTCTGAACCACATGTTTCCAGGTTCAGCTCTGCTGTGTAGCCCCTTGGGCAAGTGTCTTCTACTATAGGCCTTAGGCCGATCAAAGCCTTGTGAGTGGATGTGGTAGACAGAAACTGAAAGAAGCCAGTCGTATATATGTGTGTATGTGTATTATTGAAGCTTCAATAAGATATTTTGACTCTACGATTGGTATTCAAATAGTTTTCTCCACCTTGTTTTGCACCTATGTTCTTATGTGTGCATGAATATATGTACATATAAATACATGCACATATTTATGTATATATGTATGTGTCTAGATATGTAAATGTATATATATATATATAACTTTGATAGGTTTCGGCCAGTATAGGCCCAGGCCATGTCTAATTCAATAGTACCACCTGGTGAAGTCTTTTAGTCGTATATGGGGCACCATAGCCCACTCTAGACATATCTGGGTGTAAGGAGGTTGGTCCGGGATGTTTTGAAGAAATTTGTCCAGTGAACATTTGAATTTTATGGGATCCGTTTCCGTTTTGGCGTATTTTGGTATGGTATTAAAGAGAACTGGACCAATTGAGGTAAAGTAATTGTGACGTAATGTTGCTATGTGTACCGAGTTTGACTTTTGTAGTGGGTGGATAGCATGGGGGCCAAGTCTTGGATGGATTTTAAAATTGATGCCAATGTCATTTGTGCAATATTGATGGAATATTTTCCACATAACTCAAATGATGTAGTGTTCCTGGCTGCGTTGGAGAGAGTAGAGATTAAGTTTTTTTAGTTGACCCCCAATAATCAATACCTCTCATGCCGTCTATTTTTCTTGTCATTTACTCCCAGAGTGCTTCTACTTTCATAGTGAGTTGCTTCATATGTGGGGTGGGGACCACAGTGGGCAACAACAGTACTCAAGGTGGGGTCGGGCAAAAGTAGAGTAGAGAAGGATGATGGTGTAGGCATCTCTAGATCGGAAAGTTCTCGGAATCCAGGAACACATCTTATGGGCCAAGTCAACCTTGCTGTTTACGTGAGAACTCCAGCTTAGATTGTTATCAACAATTACTCCAAGATCTCTAGTGTTGTTGGATAACACTAGGAAGTTGCCCGAGGGAAGAGCATATGGTAATTTCAGAGTTTCCTCTTTCCCAAAGTGGATCAAATCAAACTTACCTTCATTTAAAAGCATATTGTTTTTTTTTTCACCCATTGGACAATAGCAAACAGATCTGACTGAAGGCATGTTTGATCTCTCATGCCGTTTATGGCTTTCTGGAGTTTGGAATCATCCGCAAAGATTTTCAATGTAGAATGTTTGATGACATCTACTATGTCATTCATGTAAATAATGAAGAGGAGTGGGCCCAACACAGTACCTTGTGGGACACCACTACTGCCACACACATTTGATTTAAGAAGCAGACATGATGTTTAATACAATTTTTGCAAAACCAATATGGACATCGTAGCAAAGTAACTAATATCGCCGTTATGAGTTAAAATCGTGCGGGAGTCACTCTGCATGTATCCTTTGTGGTCAATAAAAAAAATGCTAATAAAGTACTGAGATCAAAGTCATCTTGCAGTTCCTCGCTAACTGAATGTGTGCATGAAAGAAGTTACTGAAACTGATCTTTGTACTCTAAAAGAAAGCTCTAGAAATTGAGGTAGTTTTTACTGATGAGACCCATTTGAATAAGTTGTTAGGATCAAAGTTTTTTTTTTTTATATTATTTGTATTAATTTTAATCTATTTTTTTCACTTATCTCTCCCTGAAAAAGAAAAAGGAAAATGGATATTTTTAGGAATTCATGAAAGAATTCCACTCTTTCTCTGTTATGCATGTTAAACAAACAAATGGCTTGACCATATCTTTGTATGCTTCATGTGTGTGATGTAACGTTGAGACAATACATGTCAACATTTTTTTGTTTGATATTTCTGTGGTTGAAGATTGTCTTACTGGAGACTGTACAAAGCAGCTAGAGAGTTATAGTGCAAATAATCAAAAGCTACTGGTTACCTGAAATACATCATTCTTAAATCCTTACAAAATCCATCTACTTTTGTAAATTTCACTGTTCAAACATTAGCTGTTAAATATCCATGAAGATTTAAAAAAAGAAGTAAAAATGAAAACACCTATTTTTGTCACATCATCAGCTTGTAATTTAACATATATGATCGTCAAAATAACTGACTCTCATTTGCATCAGTAATTGCATCTTTCAGCCATGCATTCTGCAGAGATAGTCAACATGGATAGAGAACTGAAAAAAAGTTAAAATATTGGAATTTGTTATTTTAATCATGATTGGAGTTTATATTTTTGTTGTTTTATTTTCATCAATAAACTCGTATATATGTCTCTCTATATATACCACAACTGACTTGGCTTAACATTTATTATTATTATTATTATTATTATTATTATTATATATATATATGTATTATCTTTTACTTATCTCAGCCACTGGACCCAGTCTTAGGAATTTCAGTGAAACTAAATTGACCCCAGTACTTTCCTTTTCAAGTTTGGTACTTATTTTATTGGTCTCCTTTGCTGAACTGCTACGGGAAATCTGTTTATGATCTAATGAAACAACTCTTAGTTCCTGGGAAGAACAAGGTCAAAGTCCTAAAGGAGACTGCAGAGAGGTGTTCCAGTTGGATCTAGACGAGAAGGGGGGAGGGGGAAGACCATGACAGAGTTTGAAATCTAAGGGAAGTAACTCTGGGCGATTCATTGTGGTAGCGTTAATGTTTCATCGTTGCTATGACAACCAACGTTATTTCTTTTTTAAGTATAAATTTGAAAGCTGAGTTAATGGAGAGGAGTTCCAACTAGATGAAATCTCCTGGCGGTTTAAATGCACAAAGTGTCTGGTATCCAAGTGGTTAAAAAGTGTCAACAGAAAGGCATCCAGGAGTCATGGCCATGACACAGCCCGTCCCCTTTAGAGTGTAAGAAGTTAAAGGCCGAAACATTTGCCTGGGGTGAAGACCTGGGTTTCAGCTCTCTTGAGAGTTTCTTACCGCTAAGATAAGCTCATCAAAGCCTATTCAGATTATTTGGTCAGTTATGAATAAAATTCACTATTTATGGCGTTCTGTTGTTTGCCGAAGAGTTGTTAAGATGTTATATTTACGATGTTTTAAACTGTTGTTTAAGAAAGTAGTTTTAATATGCGAGCATCTCAAGTGTGACGAAAGCGTTACCTTCTTGAAAATCCTGACGTAATGTAGAATTCCATAACGTTAAATGTACTTTCCAATGACGTTCACGTGAAATGAAACTTAACGGAAAATAAATGTCACGTTATGAAAACCTATATAATGACAAGATTCTTTAAGAAACGCAAAATTTTCATAAACCTGGGGATTAGTAAATGCTGGGCTGTATGGTAAGTACCTTGCTTACCAACCACATGGTTGCGGGTTCATTCCCACTGCGTGGCACCTTGGGCAGGTGTCTTCTACTATAGCCTTGGGCCGACTAAAGCCTTGTGAGTGGATTTGGTAGACGGAAACTGAAAGAAGCCCGTCGTATATATATATATATGGCCGCAGTGAAATGACTGAAACAAGTAAAAGGGTATAATGGATGTTTTATCTTTTTTCCAAGTTTAATTACTAAATTATGAATAAAGTCCGTGAACCAAACTTAGTTATGTTCCTTTGTTCCAAATTTCGATGCCGCTAGGATTAAATTGACGTTCTAATTCCCGCAAGTTGACAAAAACCATGCGAATTTAAAAAAACTATCATTAATAGGAAATAATATTTAATACAAAAGAAGTAACTAAAACAAGGGAAGCAACCTACTTGAAGATTAGTTTGCGTTTATCTCCCTTATTTTTAGATTATCTCCCTTCCTAAGCGTGCAATTTCCAATTGTCAAAATGACAGCTGTGCGTGTGTGCATCAGGCGCATATTTTAGTAAATGGTGATTTTAAAGAAAAGTTAATCTAAGGGAGATCACTGCAGGATAGTTGGCTTTGTGAAGTTATCTCCCTTAGAAAAGTTACGAAAGGTGGGTGTATAAATACATGCATACATGTGTATGTGTTTGTGCGCGCGATCGTATGTCTGTGTGTATGTGTGTGTGCGCACGTGCCTTTTATTATTTTTTCTGCTTTAGGTATTTGATTGTGTCCATGCTGGGGCATCACCTTGAGCATTTTAGTCGAACAAATCGATCCTTACTCTTTCTCTTTTGCCGAACTACTAGCTCACGGGGACCTAAACAAACCAACAGCGGTGGTGGGGATGCACACACGAAGATGCACACACACACGAACTGTCCTGTGTATCAAATTTACTTACAAGGTATTTGGTCGGCCCGGGACTATAGTAGAAGACACTTGTCCAAGGTTCTGTGTAATGGAAATGAGCCCAAAACTACGTTGTTGCAAAACGACTTTCTTTTTTTTCTATCAATCAATCGATCAATCTATCTATCTATCTATCTATCTATTTATCTATCTATATGCACACATATTCACACGCATATGCATACATACATACATACATACATAAACTCATACATATATGCATACGTACGTACATACACACTTACATATATACACAAGCACACACGCACGTACACAGACATACATGCATATATACATACACACACACATACGTGCATGGATGGATGGATGGATGCAGACAAACATACAAACATATTGAAAAAGAGGATATTTGCGAACCATTAATAAGGAGTTTGCAAATCCAGTACCTAAGATAAGCCTTCAGCTTCATACCTATTATTCATAGAGCAATAGGATAGATACCAACCTGCTGAACTTGAGATTTTGGGGGAGAGAATCCGAATGATCATGATATCAGGGGCCATAGAAATCTGCAAGACCTTCTAAAGATGAAGGTTAAAACTAGATCTTTTCCTTCATAACCTTGCTACCAAGTAAGTGGCCGGTCAAAATTTACTTTAAAAATTAAAAAGAGAAAGAGAAGAACATACATACATACATACATACATATTTGGTTCTAGAACGAGGAAAGTCAGTCCCCCTAACCCAAAACCTGTGCATCAACGGTCTCTCTATCTCCCCCATTCCACACAAGGAATGTTACAAGTTTCTAGGCAGAGACGAAAATGTATCACATGAAGGTACTGCGAATAAAGATGGAGTAACCCGAGAATATTACACCAGACTTAAGAAAATATGGCAGTCGGAACTCTCCCCTTACAACAAAACAATATCCCACAGTGCATTTGCAGTAGCAGTACTGAGCCCAACATTTGGGATACTTCACTGGTCTGTAGAGGAAATCTACTCCATAGATATTAACACCTGTAAGATCCTGACAACAACTGGGAATTTCCACAGAAACAGTGATGTTGACAGGCTCTACGTAAGAAGAAATGAAGGTGGTAGAGGCCTGAGATCAGTGCAGATGGCTTTCGAATGCCGTATGGTATCACTCAGGCAGCACCTAAACAACAGCAGCAAAAACAAATATATTAATGCAGTACTGAAAAGTGAAGTGAGTAATATTGTACGAGTTGGCAGTGAGCTCCTCAAGAAGCACTCTCTTCCTGATGATCTCCTATACAGCCACAAAACAGTTGTGCGCTCCTACCTCAGAGGAGACCTGGATGGAAAGCACTCAGTAAAAAAAGACTATGCATGGATATGTTGCCCGGAAGCTTGAAGAAGACTGCAGAATTGACACAAGACCACTACATCACATCACACCATGAAGGCTATGCGTTTGCAATCCAGGAACAGGAGATTACCACAAAGTACCTGGTGAACTAGAGAGACAGTGACGCTCTTGTAATCTCAAGGTGCAGCCGGATGTGATTAGCAGCTGTCCTAAAATGTCGTCACGGTACTTCCTCCTTATGCGACACGATGTTGTTGCTAAAACAATTCACAATGTCATCCGCAAAAAAGACTGTCCTGAAATAAACTTAGAAAATCCCTCTGGTATGGAATACATTCATAAACAGCAACTCAGGGAATACTGGTGAAATATTCCCATCAAAACGTCTGTCAAATGTAAACATAACAGGTCGGGTATTGTTGTTTATGACAGAGGGGCAAAGGTATGTACCATCACAGAGGTCAGTTGCCCTGCAGATAAATATCTCTTTGAAAACCTCATACTACCAGATGTACACCCAAATCTAAAATTATTACAAACATACATACGCGCACACTCACACATACATGCATACATACATACATTCTCAAATGTTACGGCATTCTCAAGGGGTATAGGGCTGGAGTTTGGTCAGGATAAATGTTGCTATGTGGTTGTGAAACGAAGGAAAACTATAAACCAGACTAGCAGCGTCTCCATCAATGGCTTAACTGTTTCTCCTTTACCTGATAAGGAATGGTACAGGTACTTAGGGGTAGATAAAAAAGGCACGTGTCACTAATGAATATTACAGCTGGATAAAGAAAATATGGACCTTTGAACATTCTGCATTCAATAAACAAGTGGCCCACAATGTGTTTGCAGTACCAGTACAAACATTTGGGCTACTTGATTTGATGCTTGGTCAGATCCGAGTCACTGATGTGAAAACCCGGAAGATACTGACCAGCACAAATAATTTTCACATCAACAGTGACTGGACCACACCTACCTAAAACGAAAACAAGGACGCAGAGGATTAACATCGATCCAGACTGCCTACGAATGTCAAATCATATCCCTTCGGCAACTTCACTTAACTTATCAAGTGTCGAAGTGCATCCCTTGACCAAGTTTGCATACATGAGGCAGGTAACATCATGAGACTTGGTGAGCAGTTTCTCGAGCAACGTTCTCTGTCTTTTAACCTAGAATACATGCCCAAAGAAGACTCTACGCTAACGTGTCATCAGGTGCATGGATATGTTAACAGGTTAACAGTAACATTGATAATTAAATCAGTCTATCACGGACCAACAACCGGATTACTGACTCCTACTTTGAAGGATATGTATTTTCAATCCAGAAACAGAAAAGAGCTATCAAATACTTAAAGCATAAAAGGGACAGAGCTGCAGGAAAAACACGAAAATGTGATTACCGATGCAGACTTTGTGTAGTGAAGATATGACTAGCACCATAAGCAGTTGTCCAAAAATGTTATCACGTTATTATCTGCCGATGAAACATGATGTTGTAGCCAAGACACTATGCAATGAAATCCGTCAGAAGGATAATACTAACGCCAAAGAGATAAGAACGGGCAGTATGACAGAAGTCATAGCCACTCATAATATGAAAGAGCGCAGGCGCGATGTCCCAGTGAAAGTTTCAATAAAATGTGAGCATAATAGACCAGACAGTGATTTGGGACAGCGGATGTCAATACAACAGACAGAAAGAAAACACCTACGCTGAACAGTCGAGAAATTTACAGATTACAAGCTCAGGTTTATATCTGTAATTATTAGGGAACTAGGACATGTAACAAACTGCCTACGCACCAGTCTTGAGAAATTAGGCTTCTCCAAACCAGAAAGAAGAAAGCTAATTGAAAGATTATGGATTAAATCCATCGATAGAACTGGCAAAAATATGTAAAATTTCCCAGAAGTTTAGCATTTAAGTATATATGCGAATGTCTAGACATGCA
>NC_068982.1:55378495-55385995 GCF_001194135.2 Octopus bimaculoides | reverse complement strand
ACATACATATAGTAATGCCTCACTTTACGAGAGGCCACTTTACGAGACCCCGGGTTTACGAGTTTTGTTTTATCATAAATATAAAAAGGTTAAACAACCATTGTGTGTGTGTGTGGCAACGTCACAACATGTGGCAACACTCGTTCTGATGCGTCTACACAGCGATGGAATAAAATGACGGCATAAAATGCCATTGCTACCATGGGAAATTATCGCTCTGCTTTACGAGTTTTCGCTTTACGAGCGATCTCCGGGGACAAATTAACTCGTATATCGAGGCATTGCTGTGTATGTGTGTGTATTTATTATATCCATATATACACACATGTATAAATGTATATATGTATACTTGCATACATAAACCCGCCTCACATATGTACAGCATTATATTGTTGTTAGATGAGTGAGAAAAGTTTACAAATTTGCTGTGTTTCTAAAATAGGGAAGAAAAGCTGTATCCATAACGTCTTATTTTTTATTGCCCACAAGGGGCTAAACATAGAGGGGACAAACAAGTACAGACAAACGGACTAGGTCGATTACATCGACCCCAGTGTGCAACTGGTACTTTATTTATCGCCCCCGAAAGGATGAAAGGCAAAGTCGACCTCGGCGGAATTTGAACTCAGAACGTAGCGGCAGACGAAATACTGCTAAGCATTTCGCCCGGCGTGCTAACGTTTCTGCCAGCTCGCCGCCTTTTGTATCCATAACGTCTTGCAATTGTGTTATATTAGTCCTGTTCTAATTTTGAATATGGAAGATATCTGCTTTGTCGTAACTATCTATATCCTCATCTTTTTTCTTTTAGCTTTTTGTTGCCGTTGTCTTGTCTTCGACGTTGTCATCGTCGTCGTCGTTGTCGTCATTGTTGTCATCGTCATCATCATCATCATCATCATCATCATCATCAAATAAGGCAATAATGAGAGTTACCTTCTAACGATTCCATAAACTGTTCTATCTTTGTATCTAATTCAGATCGATCTATATCCGGCCGTGGTGCTACTGACTTAGCCATATTTTCTTCGACTAATCTTTCCAGAGCTTTCTCTTTAGCCGGCTCAGTAAAAGAAGCATTGTTCAATCCGATCGTAAGAAAGTTATGATCAAGAGAATTTCTCTGGGGATCAGAAGGCCGGTTTCGCAGAAGCTTTAGCAAAAGCTGTTTCTTTTTGTGAATCATTGATACCTGGTCTATTCTGAAACGTTCTTGTGGTTTTATATAATTCTTTAATTTATATCCTTTGTACATAATGTAATTACTGTCTTCACTTATCGATGATTGAGAGCAAGAATCATCCGACATATCACTATTTGATAAGTGTTCAGGTTGAAACATTCCTTTCTGCCTGAAACGATTCTGACGATAATTCATATCTTGTAGTTTATTATTGCAGAGCGTAGTTTTCTGTTTATCGCCATTCATTTGCTGTGTAAATTCTAAATCACTTTCACCGGAGACAAATGGATGTTGTATGTTTAATTCAGAACTAATTTGTGCAATAATGGCTGCCGTCTCAGCAGAATCGCGGGATTTACTAAACACATGTCGAGTCATTGGTACATTTCGTGTTCGTATTTGTTCAATAGGCTTCAGGGATTTACCTAAGTTTATCAAATTTTTGTATGAGTCAAATTTGTTGTTGATCTCCAAAGAGTGTGAAGTCAAAGTGTTTTTTTGCCCTATGTTAATTTTTGACTTTCTTGGTTTATCTTGGGTAGCTGAAGACATGTCAGTAGTTTTCTTCAATATATTCTTTGATTCTTTGTCATTGCTTTTAATCTTTAGCTTAACATTAATCAGTGATGTTTGTGTGTCTGAAAGTAGTGGGAGATGTTTATTTAGTAAAGAATCTTTCACAGGTCCAGTATCACGATTGCGCTTCAGTGGTTTCGGCACATGTCTGTCCATGTCAACTTGAGTAGTGCATGTAACTGTCGGACCGTCATCGGAATTGCTTGAATTTAGATTATTAACGCATGTTTTAAAGCTTTTCATACTGGAAACAATTTTATACATCGATTTGCTTGGCACATCCTTTTGGTCTGAGCATATTGTTCGACGATTTACCCAACTGTTAAACGATTCTAGATACTTGGTTCGTTTTATTTTATCTGATTCAATGCATTGAGAATTTAGAAAGCTTTGCTTTTGAGCATTATTTGTATTCGGTTGATTTATTGTCAATTTTGGCCGTTTTGCATATTCTGGTGACACCTTTGTGAGATTCTGTGATAAATTATCCTTAGATGAAGGGTTAAGTTTAGAAGGGATATTGTCGTTGAAAGGAGCTGATTTTGTATCAGAATCAATGGGGGGTAAAATACAACTTGAATGAGAATTGAGTACCAAATCTTTGTATATTTCTATGCTATCACCACTAGTTCGCTTGCACTTTTGTTGGAAATCTAGTATCTGATCAATTTGCCGCTCAAGACGAAGTTTTTTTTGTTCAGTATCTCGCTGTATCAGTCGTAAACGGACCTCAAGATTCGAATCTTCTAGACGATTCTTCGCTTTCAAGATGGTGTCATCTCGTTTAATATTCTTCCGCATAATCATTTTGTCATAAAAACATTCTTCTTACCTTCCATTTGAAACAATGTGCAAGTATTGTTTTTGAGCATACACCAAAAATTAATATTGCTCCAGTATTTGTTTCATCGAAGCATGTATTTGGGGGTAATTTCTAAAAATCCTTCCAGTTCGCGTTTACTATTTTCTTTCTCAAGAAATGAGAAATTGAAATAATGAGCTGCAAACACAAAATTTTTATTATAAAGAAAATGCATGCTCAAGAGATTTTGAAAAATGTGAGGAAACAAGGGAGTTAATTAAGTGACCTAAGCAGCTAATGAATGATGTTGCTGTTGTTGTTGAAATGACAGTGATGTAAATGTTCAAGATGAGAATTAGCAGGATGTGGGTTAACGTTAGGAAGCAAATTTAAAATTCAGATTAATAAATCTTTTATGGGGATTAACTTTAGACACGTGCGCGCGCACAATATTGACGAAGCTACTCAATGTTTGTATGTATATGTTAATGCATATGTGTGTGAATGTATGTACGTATGTATGTACTGTCTTAATTGTCAACTATAAAATGAATGTTGTAAAATGAGATGAAAGGACAAATAATGAGCTTTGAACCATCTGTAGCTAGACCAGAGTCTATGTTGTGCAGAATGTAACAAGCATCTTATCCATTGAAATTGTTGTTACTGTTTAGCCTCAGTCCAATGCTGATTCAGGATACTTACGATAAAATATATCCCAATTGTGGCCATCTGTCCTTTTTGAAATAATATATCATGGACTAAGTAATCCAATGTCTCTTCTTTTTAAGGTGGTATGATGTGATTTGAGAGAGGGAGATTTAAGGAAGTCGAGCGACATGTAGAAACTCATTTGTTGGTTTACATATAGCAAGGTATTCCATCTACGAAGGTTGTTATATTTAAAATTATGTTTATGAAAATCCGAATATAGAAATCGGATTTGTCTCCATCTACCGCCTTTATTTTTCAATTCTGTGTTTACCTTATAAAAACAGTGCTGTTTGCGTAAGACGTCACTCCAGGAATTAGACGGTAATTATAGGATCGATATTATCAATAATGAAACCATATTTTTATAATCTCTTCTTTTTACTATTTCCTTCAATCTTTCATTCTGTCTGGAAAAGAAACCAGACAGACCACCCGGAAAGTGTGATTACACTTTCAAAGTTAATCCGATTAAACTGTGACATATATTTTAATTCCTCTTTTCAATTGCTACAGTCTTTTCAAATGATGGTAAAATCAATAAGGTTTGTTTTAAGCAAGATGTATTTTCCAAATCTGACACACATATATATATATATATATATATATATATATATATATATATATATATATATATATATATATATATATATGTATGTATGTGTGTGTGTATGTATGTATGTATGTATGTATGTATGTATGTATGAACATGCAGGTATCTACGTATGTATGTATGTCTTGTCTCTTTATATTTCTAAACTTTGCTTTTTCTCCAAGAAATACAATTCGTTAATATTCCTGATTACTCTGATTTTGTTTTCACTTTTTCATAAAATTTTGTATGCATAAAAATATTTTTATAACACATCATGTTATATATTGTAGTATAAAAACATAATATAAACGTCTGTTTCATCAAGTATTTATGAACAGTTCTTGGATTCGAAACCAAACTCCTATAAATGAAAAAAAAAAAAAGAAAGAAAAAAGAATAAGAAATTAAACACATGATTACAAAACTTATTGAATTATTTTATCAAAACAAGTAACATTTAATATATACCTTCTACTATAAACACAAGGCCTGAAATTTTGAGGCAGGGGGTTTATAGTCAATTATATCTCCACCAGTGCTCAAGTGATACATATTTTATCGATCCCGAATGAAAGAAAGTCAGAGTCAGCCCACTCAGAACATAAAACTTGAAGAAATGTCACTAAGCATTTTGTTCCACGTGCTAACGATTCTGTTAGCTGCCGATTACGAATAACTCTTTCTACTGAAGGCACAAGGCCTGAAATTTTGGAGGAGTTAAACATAACCAATATATGTTTTGTTATACCAACTAAATTTTTTTTTTTTGTAACTTTCAGAATTTGCAATGTTGTGTTTTCAATACGCAATATTATGCAGTATATTATTTAAAAAATGGTTCATGGTACAGGAAAACGGTGCCTAATCTGGAGAAATAAATGTCAGAATCAGAATCAGGACAATATTTTGACCCAGAAACAAGTCTTACTTAACTTGTACTTTTTTTGAACCTGAAATTTGTTGCACAGTGAATCGGACAAGATGTTTGCCGGGAGTTGTGACTTGAGCTGATCAACAGAGACCTAACACTTAGAATCCATCTCGAATTTATCTCAAAATCTATACTCTTCTGTTGATATCTGATGAAATTGCCGGTGTACGTGCCTACGAAACTAAGTTGTATGGAACAGAGTCAAACAGTTATTAAAGATTGCATACATACATATATATGTATACATGCATACATATAATTATAGTACAAAAACGGATTTAGTGAATCAAACCTAACTCACAGTAATGACCCTCACAAGAAATTGGCAATCAGTTTATATAGCAATTGAATTACGATGTAGTTTAACTTGACCATGCAACCGAATATCCAGGTCATACAAATGTAAATATTTCCATGAGGAACAAATAACGATAATAAAATCAGTAGATACGAGAAGTGAATACAGATTTATTATTTCCATATAATTTCCATTTGATTACAGCCGTTTCGTAATCTTTTCAATATAATATCATTAATTTTAGCATTCCAAATTAATGCGTACTTTTTATAATGGTACTATATAATACAATTGTATATTACATATCGAAACATCGTAGATGTATTCAGGACTCAATTTCTAGATGAGTTGAATCATGGATTTCTTTTTACTTGTGTTACCCAAGGTAGCCTCTGCGTTGTCGCCAAATCTGCTACATTTTGCAACAATTATGTGCCTTGGATCAATTCCGATATTTTCTTCATGATTTCAAGAAGCTGTAGTAAAATGTTATACTTCTCTGACAAACATAGATAACATTTTCTGGAATAATTAATGTAGGATGCGTGTTCTATTATGGACCAACAGATGTTATTATTGTTAATATTATCGCTGTCTAAACTCTGAGAGCATAAATATCTGTCAGAATTCTTTTTCAAAAATATTTTCAGGCAGGATGGCAACGACTGAAATTTCTTTGCTAGTTCTACTCGATAAGAATTGACCATAGGCTAAACAACAATAATAACATATCATCTCTAGCAATTGAGTGAGTACAAGCCAATGAAGGAACCTCTACGTAATCACTTGGCCTATTAGAAATAGCAGCAAAATCTACTTCATATCCTTAAAAAAGGAAGGACACATTGAATCTAGTCTAGAAGCAATATTCTTGAAAAGTTGTTTCTGCCGTGACGACCCTCCAGTTACGGCAGTAAGACGTTAGCTAGGTTAACTTGGGATGAGATAACCACAATGACAGCAACAATAAAAGTAAAAAACAGTGCAGCATGTGTGCATGATCTTTATCTATACGTCTGTGTCTCAGTATTATATATATATATATTTCACACACACACACACATATGTATATGTCTGTCTGTGCACATCTGTGTCATATTGGGGTCTATCCCTATGTTTATTTGTACGTACGTATACTTACCGAAGTATTGGTGTATATACGACAATGTAGGTGGTGTGTTGATACACAGCTATCTACACATATCAATGTATTTACGTGTTCTTTTTTTTTATCTCTTCTTCATGTAGTGTAATAGCAATGACCATTTGTATTTATCAGATGTTATGAGATTGGTGCCAAAGAGTGAGGGAGAAAGTCATCCTCAAAACGGAGACTTGGCTTGAGTGCTTGCAACAGAGCATCTATTCTACCAGGTCGGTCAACCTGTTTGGACCAATGTAACTATTGATATTTCACACCAGATGTCCCAATCTTCCATGGCAATCTTCATATCTACAACTTGGTATCCAGTGTCTTTACAAATTGATCGGCAGGATCAACCAGTTCAGTTAGTGAACTATTGTTACCCTCTGTAATTGTGGCGTGCGCAGATGTTCAGCTATCGAAAGATCAATTTGACTTAAATCCCAAACCAAACGTTTATGCTTCATCGCTCATTACGTGAGCAGTCAAGGAGCACCCACTTGGGTTTTGACTCTAGCTCCAGATTTCGAGAAGTATGATACGGGATCAAACAACAATCTTTCACACATAACCACATTGAATATTCGAACTCTGAAATCATAGAGCCAAATGCCAGACTTGGTGCAAGAGAGTAAACCTCACTAAAAGCCTGCAAGGAAATGTTGGCGCCATTAAAGTGAACAACGGATTAAGTATACCACCTAGAAACCCGGAATGCAAAGAACTGGAACAAATACCACAGGGTACTTCGTCTGCTATTGAAATAATCCCGCCAGTCCATTGATGTGAACTAACGCTATTATATCGGTCTCGAAAAAATGAAAGGCGAAACTGAGCACCGCAGGATTTGAATTCTGTGCTCTAAGAACCGGAGCAACGTTGTTGTTTAGCCTCCATGTTTGCTCTCAACGATCTAATCTAGGATAAAACGACGTTCTAGCCACGTTTGCATTGTCTTAGTTCTTTTACGATAGTACATTGGGATTTGACTGAATGAGACTCCCAACCTACTTCGAGTTGATTGGGAAGACACTTACAAGTTATCTCCTCTTTGGTTCATTGCATTGAATGTAATTAAAGTGGTTAATTGGCAGAAATATTAGAGCATTGGACAAAATGCATTACGTATTTTTTCTAGTTCTCTGTGTTGTGGTTCAAATCGTACCGATGTCGACTTTACCATTCATCCTTTCGGGGGTTGATATATGAAGTTCCAATCTGGAGCGGTGGAAGGGAAGGAATTGTTAGAGAGCCAGACGA
>NC_068982.1:55371945-55374257 GCF_001194135.2 Octopus bimaculoides | reverse complement strand
AGTCCCCGGCAGAACCATCCAGGATAATCTTCATTTTATACGCTACACTATAGAAGGGTATGGAAAAAAGAAATCTGGCAAGGGCGGGGCACTGGTCCATTTAGACCGAGCTAAAGCATTCGATAGGGTGGACCATCGGTACCTGGTTTCTGTTCTCGCGCGGTTCGGACTGGGTTTTGGTTTCCTCAGGTGGATCATACAGTTATACGATAACATCGACTCGATCGTTCGGGTGAACGGCTTTCTCTCAAAGTAGTGCAGCATCAAACGGACGGTTCGCCAAGGGTGTCTGCTCTCTCCGCTTTTGTACATGATGGCCCTGGAGTCATTACTGAGAAAGCTGAGCGGCATCCCGACGAATGGAGGAGGTGGAGGATCAGTTACAGCATATGCGGACGACATCACTATCATCGTGACCAAGATGGAGCACCTACATCAAGTAGATGAAACCATTAAGGTTTACGAGACGGTGGCAGGAGCAAAAATTAACCGGGAAAAGTCGGTCGGCTTGCAACTTGGCACCTGGAGGGGCAAGTCGATGCCTTCGAATAGCGTCGTAGGACGCTGGACGGAGGGCCTGATCAAGTTGCTAGGAATCTGGGTTGGCCCAGATCTCCAGATAGAAAAGAACTGGTCGGAAGTTTCGATCAAGATGACCCACATAGTCAGCACCTGGTCTTGGATGTGGATATCCTTGAAAGGGAGGGCGGAGGTGGCCAATGCGTCTCCGGCCTCGCCCTCGTGAAAATGTTCACTTTTCACTTGAAAAGGAAGGTGGGGCTGGAAAAGAGGTGTTTGTCAGAGAGTGAATTTAAAAAACGATGGACGCGTGTAGCACGCATGTTGGGAGTGAAAGGCCCTGTGTGAGCACGCTTGTGTGACTACCAGTAAGTCGGTGCTAAAGACAGGGCTCGTGGAGTCGGAGCATACCTGTTTTGAACACCTCATCGTGTGATTTATTGTTTGTGATTTATTCTTTGTAATTTATTGTTTGTAATTTATTGTGTTGTAATTCAGTCGATTTCATTGTATTGTCCCCTCTATGTTGGCCCGCATGGATAATAAAAAAACAAATCCCAAAATCTAATCAGTTCGTGCCAGTCACGAGGCCAAATATCCCTGAAAGTTTCATTGGAATCCATCCAGTGGTTCTTGAGATATCTTGTCCACGGCCAAACAAACAAACAAACAAACACAACTGAACAACAGTACCTCTGCCTTCGCTAAGGCAGAGGTAATTAGCTAAAAATAAAAAAAAAAGATATAGAGGAGAAATTTTAGTCGTTGACTCAATGATAATTTAAGTAAACAGTAGTGTATCAATTTATAAATTTCGGTGAGAAGAAACAGAATTTTAATCGTGGTGGAGTGGGGCCTCGGCTGTAGAAATGTAAAACGGTAAATTTTAAAATCGTATGGTACAGCTGTCTACTTTTTGTGTTAATATCACAGACCTGAAGTCGGATAACTAAAGCTATCGGCACGGGTCTTTCTCCAAAAGTGCTTAGCAACGGTGCTAAACGTATAAGCTATCAAGATAAATATCTTTGTGTAATAGAGTAATCAAGATTTGTTAGGTAACCAGCAAGAGGAGAGACTTATGATAATCTTGTAATTGGAGGTGGGAGCCAAAAATCTAATCATGTGTTTGCAGATATGCGTGCAGGAAATTAGCTTTAAAATGTTAAAGGGATTATCCTTTCTCTGTTATAAACTTTAAATTCTTTCCCCTTCTGCTGCTGCCGTGGCTACTACTACTCTGTTTCTATCGTTTACTTGTTTCAGTCACTGGACTGCAGCCATACTGGGGCACAACCTTGAAGGGTATTATTCGAACAAATCGACTCCCAGTACTTTATATTTTAAAAACAAATCTAGTACTTATTCCATCGGTGTCTTTTGCTGAACTGTTAAGTTATGGGGACGTAAAGAAACCAACATCGGCTGTCAAGTGGTGGTGGAGGACAGAGACATACTCTCAAAGACAGACACACAGACACACATATGCACACACACCCAGACTTGCACACACACACACATTCACACACAAACACACATACACATATGCACATACACATACATATATAAAGGGCTTCATTCAGTTTCCATCTACGAAATCCACTGACAAGACTGGTTGACCGGAGTAATAGTAGAAAAAACTTGTCCAAACTGTCATGTAGTGGGGCTGAACCTGGAACCATCTGATTTGGAAACAAACTTCTAACTCCCCAGCCGTACTTGCGTCAATACACTGCTTTATACATACATACATACATACATACATACATACATATATATATATATATATATAT
>NC_068982.1:55370113-55371122 GCF_001194135.2 Octopus bimaculoides | reverse complement strand
GCATGTTTTAGCAAATACAAATGTCTAAAGCGAGAAATTTTCTTCGCGACAAAAATACAGTGAACGGTTTTCTTACGGCTTCGAATATGCCTCAAGCATATTTCATATGGTAACGAAGCTTACAGCTTTAGCTAATATAGTAAAGTCTTGTTATCAGATCTTTAAGTTATTTTTGGGAAGTACTGGAAACATTTCGCTTTGTTTATTTTTCCCCCACAATTTATCGTATAATTTGTCTTCATATTCTCCTCTTGGTATATCATAAACTATCATAAATTAAACTAATGTTGTAGTGTCGAGAGACATCCCGCGGATGCTCTGGGATGCATCGTTAGTGATGTCTCTGGGGGCTCAGAACGTTTTGGGTCTTTCAACATCAACCTCTTTTCCTAGTTGACTTAAACCGGGGTTGATCAAGTCTTAGTTTGCATCCCAATAGCAGCAAACCACTGGTCCGTCTTCCTTATGCATATATGCATAGTCACCGAGTTTCAGTTATGGAATTTATGGTCCTCCTCCTCCTCTTAAATAATAAATGAAGTTAGATACTGCCTTTAGTTTTACTTTCGTTTTCTCTTAATTATAGTTCTTTCTCTTTTATTATTTTTTTTTGCTCTAATAACAATAATTAAAAAGTTCGTTCCTACGTGCATAAAGTCAACGAGAAAGAGAAAGTAAGAGAGAAAAGCGAGATTGAGAAGCAGGAGTGAGATGAAAGAGTGAGAAACGTGAGTGAGAAGCGAGAAAGAGAGAGAAGAGAGGCTGAGAGACAAGAGAAAGAGAAAAAAGGGATTTAATCATGTTCACACATAAATATACGTATACACACGCTCGCGCACATTTCTTCTTAACTTTTCAAACTATTTAAAATTTATTTAAAAATTTTATGAAATTTTTTCAAACAATAACATCCTTTTACTTCAGATTTTTTAATGCTATTTTATGCTACATTAACGTATTTAATGGTATCAAGATAGGATTGTTTTGGGAGACAGTTTTAACTGAGAAC
>NC_068982.1:55366213-55368928 GCF_001194135.2 Octopus bimaculoides | reverse complement strand
ATTAAGATTAATGTAATATAAAGCTGAAAAAAAAAAGAAAATTAACACCAAATATACAGTGCGTGTGTTTTTATTGGCTAAACTGGCAACATGACCATCCCCAAGTACAACAATATATATATATATATATATATATATATATGTGTGTGTGTGTGTGTGTGCGTGTGTGTTTGTGTATGCGCATGTGTGTTAAGTATATATACATGTGTACAAATATGTATATATACTTACATATCCACTCACATACCCGTACACACACGTACGCATTGCACACACTATATAACCAAGCCTATACACTCAATATCTATCTGTCTATCTATCTATCTATCTATCTATCTATCTAATCCTGTATTGTATTGCTCTGCATATATTTGGGTTGAATTTGAATTCGGAGCCATTATTTCTTATGCAGCGTTTAAACATTATTATTTGGGAGAAACACTTTCGTCTAGTGAAACTACAGACGAACCTAATAAGCTGGAATCTGTACACCGCTTATATAAAAGCGTGGTTACTGGTAGCTTTCTCTTATGTAGTGTCAACTGATACTATTTAAAAATTGTTTTCTCTTAATGCACAGTACAAAACGAGAGAATTTTATAAAGTGTGTAAGTCATAATGTTATCATTTTATTTATAGAATATATTGCAAGTAAATGTTAGATGTCTAAATTTTAAGTTCATATAGTTAGTTAGAGTTATTTCCCTTTGACTGTCATAATATTATATGTCGTGAACCGAAAAAAAAACCGAGAAATTGAAGTAACACCCTTTAGTTGTTTTATAATTAATCTTTTAATTTTAACTCTTTGCGTGATTAAATTTCATGTTCATTTTCGTAATGATGTTATTATCAACCAAAAGAATAAAATTGAATTTTTTTTTTGCTTATGCTCGACCTTATCATGTCTCCTAGGTACAGTTTTCATATCCACCACTAAAAGAATTTGATTCTTGCTCTGTTAAAAGATATTTGATGAAATATGTGGAAAAAATTAAGAATATCTGAAAAAATTGTCATCTATAAACAAAAGTGTCACAGGGGTGTCGTCGCTTCTCGCAGCTTAAGGAGAGGTTTCCCAAAGTCGTTGGGGGTTAAAACTTATTTTATGCAATTAACGATAGTAAAATTTTGAGCGGATATATCCAGTTAAATATGATCACACCGATCTACTCACATATTAAATAGTGTTATAATTTCAATAACAGTAAAGTATGAGCTAAGAGAAGGCAAACTGCTAACGGTTGGAGTGAAGACTGTGATCCCATTTCGAATTTTACCTGAAGCTGTTTTCCTATTTATATACCGCAGTTAATGTTACTGGAAGAGTATTGCTGGTTCAAATTATTCAAAATGAAAATTAATACATAAAACGCAACGGACCACGATCGTGGCTCAGATGCATTTAATTTATGGGCGTTTGTTGGGGTCTAATGTCACTCAAACACTACGATACCCCACAAAAATGCAAGAGGACGAATAGTTCAACTAATGACTTTTCAGATGATGTAAAACTTGCCACCATTATATACTAAGAAGATATTTTAACTGTTTTTTGTTTTTTATGTGCGCATGGTAGTCTCATTTTCGTAAAATGTGCTCAGCAGTCCATGCTATGTAAGTGCATATCTGAGCGCTTTATGGGTTAAGTATTCATTACGCAATTTCTTATCTGAAGAAGATCTGTTTAATAATGATACTTCCGCCGTGACACGATAAATACCTTGGAAGCATATTTGTTTATTATGAAAGTTACTATAGGACGGCGAGCTAGCAGAATCGTTAGTACGACGGACAATATGATTTTCTTTCGACGCGTTGCATTTTGAATTCAAATTCCGCCGAAGTCGACTTATGCTTTTGATAAAATAAGTTACAATTCAATACTGTGGTCGATGTTACTGCTCCTCTCCACAAAATTTCAGCGTCGATAGTAGAAAGAATTAGTAATTAACTAAATATAGCAAAGGATTTTCAAGCCGAAAGACATAAATTTGACGCTTTAACTCTACTCTTATTTTAGACCTGTAAACTTTTCTCCAAATCCATAAGGCACAGTGCAAATATGAGATATTTTAACTTTAAGGACTTTAAAGTTGTTCAGTCAAATTTTTGTTTCGCGCCAAAATTTTTTTGTCACAATTTATTTCAACACTAACGAATGTATGACGGCCATTTATGGATGAGTGGATTATGTATGAATTAAATCAATAGGTTATTGATTGTGAAATGCTCGGGTAAGTATAGTACACACACTCATATATATGTATATATAGATACATATTTGTAATATATGTTCACACACACAAACAAATATATGCGTATACATATGCATATATTATATGGCTTCACGTTCTGAGTTCAAATTCTGCCGAGGTTGACTTTTATTTTTCATCATTTTGACGTCGATAGAAAGGTGAATATAGTCGTCTAAGGCGGTGAGCTGGCAGAAACGTTAGCACGCCAGGTGAAATGTTTAGCGGTATTTCGTCTGCCGTTACGTTCTGAGTTCAAATTCCGCCAAGGTAGACTTTTCCTTTCATCCCTTCGGGGTCGATAAATTAAGTACCAGTTACGCACTGGGGTCGATGTAATCGACTTAATCCCTTTGTCTGTCCTTCTTTGTCCGCTCTGTGTTTAGCCCCTTGTGGGCAATAATGAAATAAGAAACGTTAGCATACCGGGCGAAATGCTTAGCGGCATTTCGTCTGTCTT
>NC_068982.1:55364314-55365694 GCF_001194135.2 Octopus bimaculoides | reverse complement strand
GGCAAGGTGCAGAGTCATGTTGCAAGACACGAGGTCTTCCAGAAGCCACCCTCTTGACCCAGGCAGCACTACCTCCTCCAGACACTTTATGTAGGCCTCGGTGTTGAGTCTGAGGCCTTGTGGGAAGATGAATGGCGGAATAACGTTGCCATCACTAATGATCACTCCAAACACCGTGATGTTGACTGGATGTTTGATTTTTATCACTCTCGGTACATGTTTTGGGGACACGGCTAGCCAACGGTTGGTCTGTGTGTTCACCATCTGTTCGTATTGGATCTTCCTGCTCGAATGCCAAGTAGTACAGCATGTCATTTCCAAATTTCTGGCTGAGTGAATTGCATCATGGTGCTGTATTTATCACAGACGGTGCCCAACTTACCCTACTATACTGCGTAGTCGACAAAATCAAAAACAAATGAAGTGCATGCGTGAAATTAGAAATATAAAATGGCTACAATTTACCCGTCGCGTTCTGTATATATATATATACGACGACGGGAAGACGATTTAGTACAACAAAAAGGAGAATCTTGATGTAATGTTTGTAAAATTTCAACTGTAAATCATTGCGTTCTTCTTTTGTATTGATACTATTTTCTAAAGTTTGTATATACGAACACGTTCATTTTCTATCCACACACATACATACAACAAATGCACACATAAATCCCTCAACTTAATTCTCACAGTTTCCTCCTCTACCAAATTCCACTTTCATAAGATATTTATCTATTCAAGGTGGCAGCAATATAAAATACTCGTCCAAGATTGCGTGCATAGTTCTTGAACCCGGAGCTGTATGGTTGGATGCGAACTTTTTAACCACTTGGCTATGTCAGCACTTCAAGAATCTCGATATGTACGCTGAGTTTCTTTTTAAATATAGACAGAGTAGAATCGACATTCACCTTTAAATGTTGTTACTGTTTACGACTCCAGATCATTATTGTACCTTATAATTTTTTAATTTTATCTAAGTATTACTATGTGATTATATATATCTATAATTATAAATGGCAACTTTGTGTGTTTGTGAATTTGTTACTTTAACTCCTCCGAGACTATCCAACAGACCTTGAAATTTGACACGTGTGTGAGGCTTTATGCCCATGCGGTCACTTATGCACTTGGAATTTTTAAAAAATCGATTTTTAATCAGCATCGAGTTATCAAAAATCGTAAAATTTCGGCATTTTTCCCACTAGCCATCGTGACATCAATTTGACGAAAAATGTTTCATGGGTATAAACAGACAGCTTACTAACGGTTATTTATTTAGCATTTCGTAATTCTTTATTTCAATGCGAATTGTTTTGATTTGCTAAAATTTATTATTTCATTTCGTTGTTTTAATTCCCCAGCATTTAAGGTTTTGAG
>NC_068982.1:55359835-55362544 GCF_001194135.2 Octopus bimaculoides | reverse complement strand
ATGTATATAATTTTTAATTACTTTGTTATTATTTATCAAGTTTATACTTTTAATTTTGAATAAGCACAGGTTAGAAAGCTCGCTTTGGAACCACGTATTTTCAGGTTCAATCCCACTGCTCGGTATTTTGGGCAAGTAAATTCTACTATAGCCCCGATTTGAGTAATGCCTAGTCAGTGAATTTGGTTGATGGAAACTGCGTATTAGCCCATGGAGTGTGTATGTATTTATATATGTGTGTGTGTGTGCATCTGTTATTGTGATTCTGTATGTATGCATGTGTTTTTGCGTTTATTATTCTCGACCACCGCTTGACAACCGGTGTTTGTTTACGTCTCTCTAACGTAGCGGTTTGGCAAAAAGACCGATAGAATTAAGTGCCAGACTTAAAAATAAGTATTGGGGTCGATTTGTTGAACTAACCCCTTCGAGGCGGTGCTCCAGCATTGCTGCAGACCAATGCATGAAAGAAGTAAAAGATAAGAACAATGACTAAAAAAAAAACAGCAAAAAACAAAAGCAAAAAGAAAAATAAATGAAAAACGTCACAGGTAAACTTGTTTAAATTACTGATTTATATTTTCTTGCTTTATTGCTTCACTTCAGACACTGAATAAAACGTGACTGTTTTCACATACGTGCAACATCATTATATTAACGAGGAGGAAAAACATTCACGATATTACACGTTTCAGAAACTAGACACGAATGCTATTTTAAAATTAGATTTTTAAGGTGTTAGGAAATGCACCGGTGTCATGTTGGAAACCGAAACTATGTGTACTGATCATGATAATTTGGGACGCTAAAACATCGTTTTACTAAATAAATGTCACATGCTAAAATGACAGTATATCTATAAATAGAGAAGAAAATATGGGCTTGATTGCAAGAAATCAAACAGCGTGTTAATAAGCATGCACTCTCGATTTACTTCTTAGTGTATATCCAAGTCATGCTATAAGACAATGGCCCTCAGCCTATTTTTGTACCACGGACCGGTTTCATACGAGACAATGTTTCCACAGCTTAGTGTATTATTACATATATAATTACATATATATTACATATATTACATACTAGCTTAAAAGCTGCACTCCGTGTGGACTTTTAGGCTAGCTTATGCGGAGGTGTAATTGGGACTGCGGCCCAAAACTAAAGGGAGCTAAATAATATGACTATGATACGTCTATAATGACTATGTGCCCCGGTGGTGTTTGATCAGAGGTTAAGGATGGATAAGAATTAATTCTGTAATGTAATCATTCTATTGTTCCAATCCCAATTTGAATTCCATCTGTTGGTTAATTTGTCCCAAAGTTCTTATTTTGACGTAAAATTAACGAAGCGAATGTCATTTATCTCCCATTCCTCTGACGTCAACTGACAAACGTCACCAAAATGGCGTGAATCATCTAAGATTTACCTGCTAGAAATAGTAACCCAAATGCTTTTAAATCAGATCCTAATGCTGGGTATTTAAGAACTAAATGAAGGGCAGATTTTCTATCCCCGGGTCATCTTGATTCCAAAAAGGTATAATATGTCTATGTAGAGCAAACGTAGGCTGAAATACGGGGTTCCCAGACGGACGGACAAAATTTCGCTTTTATTATTATATATATAATTATATATTGCATATATTACCTATATAATTACTCAGCTGAGCCTCTGACACAATCAACCAGTATCCGAAGTTTCAAACTGTTTAGTTAAAAAAAAAATTAATTAAAAATACTGTACTTAGATTGACAAGATCCGTGAAACTACTCTCGTACAACACTGGATATTAGCTATAATATGTACCGAGTTCCCATAATATTTTCTATTTATTTCATACGAAAATCTGAATAAATTACGCTAGTCAAGGGAATCCCAGTATTTAGAATATGGATACTTGCTATCTTTTATTCTTTCAGCTTTTCTTTAACTTTAGCTGCTTCATCATTCAGTGAAGAATATTGTTTTAAACACAGGATAACTCTGATTGTAATGGGTCTGTGAGAAAAGGTGTTCTAGCCATGACCATTTTGTCTTATTCTTCTAGAAAGTAATGAATTCCTAAGTGAATATTATAAAATAATATGAACTTGCATTATTTTTCTTTTCTTGAAGACGGAAATTTCATTTTTCTTTTTGTCAGGAAAATTTGGTTACTCTTTCTAGCAACTCGAGTGACCAGGTAAAGACTCTCTCGTTGACTCGTCTCGTTCCCTTCGTCACTTGTTGTTTAGTCCCGAGTTGGATCTGATTGAACAGATATGATCAAAGACGTCCCAACTGTGACCATTCCGTCTTTCTTCCCAGACATAATGGACTTTACGTGTATATCACAGGATAGAGGTTTTTATATTCTGTATATAAAAAAAAGTTTGGCTACTTTTTCTAGCAGGTCATGCAACCACATACAGACTCCATCGTTGGTCTTTCACAGCTATAATTTTGTTGTTATTTAGCCTCAAATCAACCCTGATACAACAAACGTATCATCAAAGACATTGCAGCCTTCAGCAAACCGTCTTTTTAGGGATAATCTAGGACATTACGTACAATGGGCGTGTGATTTAGGTAGGGGGATACTTTGGCTGCTATTTTTAGCGTGTCGAACGACCAGGTAGAGGCTCTTTCATTGGTTCGATTGCGTGATGAAATTTTTTTTTACACATATATGTATATATATCATCGGCAGAAGTTAGAGAGTAAGTTAAA
>NC_068982.1:55358647-55359296 GCF_001194135.2 Octopus bimaculoides | reverse complement strand
CACACACACACACACACACACACACACACTTGATTCAGTCCCTTGCAACTTTAAGTTTCGTAAGCTTGAGCCCGACGTGCTAGGTCTCTGTAAGGAACTTACGCAAGTTTAAGAGTTTCTACAACGCCCGCTGCAGACAATTCTTGTCTGCCAACGATATAAATATCTGTACTTTTATGCACCATGCGTCCATGTGAGAGGTCTTCTCATGGTGAATACCCCAATATCCCGCGTTATATCTCATTGTATTTAAATCATTGAGAGATTATCTAGAGACATCACTAATCTGATGGCTTCAATTAATGGACAAGTGTGATATGTTTGGCAAAGCTGACACGAATCACATTGTATATTACCTCTCCAACTCCGCTCTTGGGTGCTGTGTTTTAGTTATCTTACATTTTATTACCTTACTTTATCCGTGGCAAACCATCACGTCACTGAATGCCATCTCACTGTCGGTCACCTGTGAACATGCTGAATTAGACTCACCAACCTATCTATCTATCTATCTATCTATCTATCTATCTATCTATCTATCTATCTATCTATCTATCTATCTATTTGTTTGACTGTGTATTTATTAGGTTGTTTCTTCAAATTATTTTTATCAGATTGCTGACACTGACAATAAACTATCAAATCACAC
>NC_068982.1:55348411-55357968 GCF_001194135.2 Octopus bimaculoides | reverse complement strand
CTTTCATTTAGTCTCTCTTCTTTCTTTCCTTTTGTAATTTTTACTGCCTTACTCATTTCCTTTTGCACGTTTTAAGCGGTTATGCATATTCGGGTCGGCCAATCCCATTATCTCCGAATCTATGTTTTGCTATAAATAGCAGATGCAGTAGAAACATGCCAGTGACTTGTATGCAGTTGGTGCAACGAAAATTTTGTCATCAAACAGGCAGGTGTGGCTGTGTGGTTAAGAAGTTTGCTTCCCAACCACATGGTTCCGGGTTCAGCCCCCCCCCCCCCTGCATGGCGCCTTGGGTAAGTGTCTTCTACTATAACCTCAAGCCGACCAAATGTACTGGGGTTAATTCATTCGTCTAAAAATTCTTCAAAGTGGTGCCCCAGCATGACCGCAGTCTAATGACAGAAACAAGTAAGAAGATAAAAATGATAAAAATAATAAACATTTTAAGTTAACAGTCTTTGTGTGTTTTTGAATGACTAATATATATTTTCCACGCTGTAATCGTTTTAATTTCAACACATGGTCTCAGATCTAATCAATTGCCTGACGAGTACACCTCCCACATATAAATAGTGAAAAGCCTTGATTTAATATCTGTGTGGTCACAAAAATGAGTTAGTGTTCTCTGATGAAGCTGTATAAAACACTGAAACTAGTCAGGCTGATATCCTCTTTTCTGGAGGCAGAGAGAAAAAACATGTGGTTTAACCACAGTGTCTACTTCTCACAGTGAAGCTAAAAAATGCATGCTCTCTACAAAGAAACCCCCCACCATCCCTGCAATCTATTCCTCCAAACCACTTTGTTATGCTTCTCTTATATGTGTATGTTTATGTGTGTGTGTGCGTGTGTGTGTGTAAATGTAAATATATATGCATCTATCTATTTATCTATCTATCTATCTATCTATCTATCTATCTATCTATCTATCTATCTATCTATCTATCTATCTATCTATCTGTGTGTGTGTATATATATGTGCACATATATACATACACACACACACACACACATATATATATATATATATATATATATATGCTTATATATAAATATATATATGCGTGTGTGTATGTGTATGCGTATGTGTGTGTGTGTATGTGTGTGCGTATGTATGTATGTGTGTGTGTGTGTGTGGGGGGGGGTGAGCGTGCGCGTGCGAGTGTATAGCTGTCACATGTGGTGTATATTAAAGTTATGTAAATATACTGCTAATAATGATAATAATATAAATGACACAGAGAAAATGAAACGATGTGTTTATGATTTATATATGAGGAAAATATCAAGAGAGAGAGAGAGAGAGAGAGAGAGGGGGGAGTTGAAGTGAGAGGAGACGGATGAAGAAAGTGGTCGTGAAGGAGACGGTGGTTGGTGATATGACGTATATATAAGATTCATATAGCGTACATTAGGAGTTTGGTTGTTAGATTTGTAGGCAGCAACGCACACACGCACACAAACATGCATACATACACGCACATACTCATATAGACACATACACACATACACAGACACACACGCACAAGTGCACACCTGTTATGATTCACCGTTCTGAAGTGGGCGGAAGGGGTAGATCTGCGCGAAAGAACAAATATTTATAAGCCTTTTTCGTTTTTCAAAGGTTCCCAGCCGTTGTTATGAAACTTGACTTTACCATCTTCCGCCATTAGTTGATACAGTTATACCTAGAGTCTTTTTTTTAAATATGTTTTCCTCTCAGTTTGTCTCCTTTTTCTTTCTTCCTTTCTTTCTTTCTTTCTTTCTTCGTTCAATTGTTTATTTTACTTCTTGTACATGAGTTGTTGTTGCTGGCACTCCGTCGCTTACGACGTCGAGGGTTCCAGTTGATCCGATAAACGGAACAGCCTGCTCGTGAAATTAACGTGCAAGTGGCTCAGCACTCCACAGACACGTGTACCCTTAACGTAGTTCTCGGGGATATTCAGCGTGACACAGTGTGACAAGGCTGACCCTTTGAATTACAGGCACAACAGAAACAGGAAGAAGGAGTGAGACAAAGTTGTGGTGGAAGAGTACAGCAGGGTTCGCCACCATCGCCTGCCGGAACCTCGTGGAGCTTTAGGTGTTTTCGCTCAATAAACACTCACAACGCTCGGTCTGGGAATCGAAACCGCGTTCCTACGACCGCGAGTTCGCTGCCCTAACCACTGGGCCATTGCACCTCCTGTATATGAGTAATTTTGTCAATATGTACAAATTTATAGATTCTTATATAGTACGGCAAATCAACTGAGCTTGATTTGAAACCGAATTAATTTCACTGAATTGTCGATGCCTTCCACAGATTTGTTTTAGATCAGTATAAATTTATGGCCAAAATCGTTCCAACCATTCAAATCCCATTTTTAACATTTTTTAATAAACTAACCGCATTCTCCAATAGCATCCTTTATTCACCAGACGAAGGTGTGATTTGAAGATTCATGTATTGCGAATTGAGGAAAAAAAAAAAAAGAAAAAAAAAAAGACCATCCCCGAACTCAGCAACATTGGCATTTCAGAGTGAAATAAAACAAAAGCTGACCTCTTAAACGGTGCATTCAGGTTTTCTTTCTTAGGTACTTCGCTTTTTGTGTTTAGACAGACCGATACACTTATGAGTATCGTTTGTTCTCAGCTCAAAAACGCACACATATACGTATGTAAAGCGCACGTATAGGGGGGGGGGCACAATAAGGACTTTTTACTGCATTTTTGACTTCGAGAAGAAATATATTTTTTTACAAATGTTCACGACCTTACTAAAACTATATTAGCTGAGCAAATGTCCTTTTCTAAATGCATTAAAAACATCATAACAATCTGAACACTGTTTCAGGAAATTTACACCGTTCTCTTTGAGCATACAAAAGACAAATACATATGCAAAATGGTCTATTTATACCAAGAACAACATGGAAACGGAAAAAATGCTATGAAAGTATTTGGTATTAAGTGTAAGTTTCGCAATTGCCAAACATCAATATCGATATCAAATTAGAATATTCACTTATAAGGTAAGCAGTATCTGCTATTAGCTGCCGTATATCGGAACAAGAGCACATGATGACGACTAGCTATTCAGAAGCAGCTTGTTTCGACCCCACAACTTGGATATGCTCTCAAGATTTTTTTTGTTTTTTATGCGCCCTTTTAAAGCCTAGCCAGGCTCATGGGCCCGGTTTCCCGGTTTCTATGGCGTATGTGTTCTTCTCCCCATCGCAGCGTTACTCAAGAAACAAGAAGAAAGAGTGAGAGAAAGTTGGGGCGAAAGAGTACAACAGGGGTCACCACCCCACCCCCTGCCGGAGCCTTGTGGAGCTTTTAGGTGTTTTCGCTCAATAAACACACACAACGCCCGGTGTGGGAATCGAAACCGCGATCCTCCGACCGCGAGTCCGCTGCCCTAACCACTGGGCCATTGCGCCTCCACGCTCTCAAGATTTACTCCACAAACACACACACATTTTCCCCAGTACCCTTCATTATAATTATATTTGTGAGTGTGCGTGCGTATTTCACACGCACACTCGCTCATACACAAACACACATTTTGTTTATGTTCTGCAATAAAAATGATACTACTTTATATTGGGAGTAAATATAGTCTTGTTATCTATCTATCTATCTATCTATCTATCTATCTATCTATCTATCTATCTATCTATCTATCTATCTATCTATCTGTGTGTGTGTATGCGTGTACGTGTGTATGTGTGCGCGCACGCGCGCGTTTGTTTGTACGTGTGTATATTGTTTACATTTACTTATAGTCTTCAAAGAATGAAGTCCAGCTTCGGGGTAAAGGGACGGAATTCAACATCTAAATTCCAAGAATTTTTCTGACGCACCGACATGCACACACACACACACACACACACACACACCATGCATGCACACGCACACACACACACCCACCCACACACACACCGTGCATGCACACGCACACCCACACACCCACACACACACACACACCGTGCATGCACACGCACACACACACACACTCGCACAAATTTCGGCTCTTACTTAAAACTATGGATTTTGCCTCATACATACAGATCTTAATAAATATATAAATGACTTTCAAATTTTCAAACATTCGCCTTTTTTCTTAGAATAATTAATTTTTACTGTTATATTCAATTTGCAGTCAATGCTCTTCAGACGAATAGATGTATTTGAAAAGAAATCAGAACACTGCATTCTTTTTCTAGGTTAGCATTGATCAGGCATGCCTTTGATCAACGACATTTCAGCTGTAACCATCCATTCCACTTATCTAAGACAGTAGAATGTAATTTGAGATGGATTTTGCTAATGTATGTGCCAAGTCGAACAATGTCGAAAAAGTTTCTCCGTAAGTTCCATCTCCTTGTTCTTTCTACAGTTACTGAAATTTAAACTTATTTCATCCTTCTAATCCAATGATTCTCAATCAGTGTCCATATGGCCCTTGAGGGTCCACATAAGATTTTATTGCTAAAATTTATGTGCAATAAACTGGTTATACTTCTACAACACACAAAATATTATAACAATTTTTTAATGCAGATCCTAATAATATTTAATTATAAAAATATATGATTTTCTAAACATCAAATGGCTCTGCGGGTCCATCCGAGTAAAATAAGAGTCAAAGGGATCCTTAGGTAAGAAAATGGTTGAGATGCACTGTTCTAATGCCTTCCTTGGTTTAATGATATTCGCATATTTATAAGACATTCTAAGGTGGCGAACTGGCAGAATAGTTACCATGCCAGACAAAATGCTTAGTGGAATTTCTTCCGGTTTTACGTTCCGTGTTCTAATTCCGCCGAGCTTGACTTTACTAGCCATCCTTAAGGAGTCAATAAAATAAACACCATCGAACAGAGGGATCGATGTAAGCAACCAAAATTTCAGGTTTCGTGCCTATATATATTAGAAAGGGTTATACAGGTTCCACATGATTGATTTTCTATGAAAACAGATTGCTTTTTGGTTTCTGTTAATTGTAGAAGATATGAACTTTTAGAAAACAGAGCAAGTGCAAAAAAATAAATAACTAAAAACCAACAACAATAAAATAAAATATTGGACTAATTTCTTTACTTACAATAAGGCTTCAAAATTTTGTTTCGAGATAACGCAGTTGGCAGTTAACGCTGTGAAGTTTTGTGGAGATCTTTAACCTTTTGCCTGTCCAGGCTATCTGAGAAATACAGGACATATTTCCCTGGTGGCCATGCACCATATTTCCAATTTGTCTTTCAATTAACAGAGTAAGTTGGGACTTATTAAAGGGAAACTTTGTATTACTCACAACGTATGAAACAAAAGCCAATAATAGTCTGAAATTAAGCACGGACATTTAGGACAAACTTATAAAAATGTTTTGGACTGCTAAACTTTTTCATCTGACCAGTTTAACATGCACACTCACACCTACAAATTATGTATGTATGTATGTATGTATGTATGTATCGTAGATAGGTAGGTAGGTAGGCACGCATGGATGAATAGATGGATGTGTTTGTGTGTGTATGTGTGTGTACGAGATACAAATATACATTGAAAAGTTGTAAATTATGTCAAAACTTTTGGTTTCTTATATTACCTAACCTAGATAAGGCGGCGAGCTGGCAGAATCGTTAGCACTCCGGGCTAACGGTTATATAGTATATTATCAGAGAAATGAGTCTCAGTCATCCGTTTGTATGTGTGGATGGAAAGATGACCTGAAGTTTAGACATTATTGAATCGTAATGTTAACCTTCTTTGTAATGATTTCATGTAGTACAGTCAATTATATCGATCTCAGTACTTGAAATGAGGAAAAGTTAAATTGGCCTCGTCGAGATTCGATTTCAGAAAGTAAAGAGGTTTTACTAAATACTTCATCTGTAAATCCGAATTAGTAATAAGGTTTTCTAACAAAGACACAAATTCTCAAAGAAAGCTGAAATCGGTTACATGGACTTCAGTGTACAACCCGTACTTATTCTATCCATCTATCCATCCATTCAATCATCCATTCCTTCATCTTCTCCGTCCACTATTTATGGGAGGGTCCACTATTTCTGAGAGTAGAGTCCTAAGGAACCTCCTCCTTAGGGTCCAGTCAGAAGCAAATGTCATTAATCCTTAAAAGCTGTTCCCTCTTGGATTCCTTTTAGGGTCCCGAGACACATATACTTCGTGTCCCCATCCACGCCTCCCAGAACAAGTGACAGGTTCATTACTGCTTATATCTGCATTGAGTGGAGACTGTAGTATAGTTTTTGAACGGACCTCTCTATCTAAGGACCAAACACGTCTCTTGTTAATCCGTGTGACAGACGATGCGGTATTGCTGTTTTCTTGAACCTCTTTCATAATGGTTTTATTCACACCATGCTCTAAGATAGTATTTATACCTGATCCGCGAACGAACAACTATTTATTTTATCGAATCCAGAAAAAAGACAAAATACGGATTTATCAGCAAAATTGAACTCCTTCCATTGTGAGAAATGCATATTCTCTCAAGAGGTTACAACGACTAAATGATAAAGCGAAATGTAAATAACTCATTAATACAAATGCTGTAGGAAAAAGCTTTCCAAAATTAAACAACAAAATAAAACATTTCAAGATAAATTATTTTGTATATATGACATATTTAAAGTGTTTCGTTGAAAAACTAAAAGCTGTAGTTTTCGCCAGACAAAGAAATCTCTTTATAGACTTATTGTGTCATACTTTTAATATATGTCTGTAAAGGGATTTTTCTCGGACGAAAACTGCAGATTCTGGCTTTTCAATGATATACATGCATTGTGTTACAAAGAGAATAATTTTACTCTATAGCTACTTATTTTGAATAATTCAAATGACGTCATTGCAAACCAGTATGTCCCATTCGACTTCGTTTCGGAAGTGACACGAGTATGTGATACTGAAAAGCCACAAGAACGGCGAAATGCACATCTGTCGTACTCGTAGTCAATTTCGGAGCGATTTAGTTTTACCAGCTCTGAAGTACTCGCACGTTGCATTTTTTTTTAACACAATACGTTATAGAAGGACTTTTTCCGGAAGAAAACTGCAGCTTTTGGTTTTTCAATGATACACATACTTAACGTATGTCATATAGATAAGGATTTTACTCAAGAGCTGCTTCTATATCATAATTCAAATTTTAAGATAATTTTTTGGTTAAGAAGGTTCAATAAATTTGCCTTCCAGATAATTTAGTTGGCAGTTATTTGTAAAGAAAAGATATTTAAATAGATTGTTACAGCCAGACTTTTTTCTTCCGTTTGACCATTTTGATACATAAACGCACACATACACACTCACCCCTCTCACACATATATAATGAACTAAAGATATACAGTGAAAGGTTGTAAATCTTGACAAAACATCTGGTTTCTTTAATTAGGGTATTAGATAAGCTCGTAGACGCTACACACGATATTCGTGTTTTTAGAACTCTTCTTCATCATTAGTTGATAGCAATTGTATATGTGGTTGATTGTATATTGTAGCAATTGTAGTTGAAAGTAGCTAATGTATATTCCGTTTCTACGTCTGGATAGTAACAAACCTGGACGTTCAAACAGTATGTTGATTTATAATATTGATATCGCTCCTTACAATTTATAGTGCTTGACTGGTATTTTATTTTCAACGTCCCAACACAGAAATAATGAAAAGCACAAATCGACCACGACAGGACTTGATCTCAGAGCATAAAGAGTTGTTGCCAAATACCTATTATGTTAAATTAGTTCTATAATAATTCTTTCTGCTAGAATTATAAGGCCTGAAATTCGTGTGCGGTAGGTGATTGATCACTCTCAGTTTCAGCCGATATTTATTTTATCGAGAAGAAAAGTTGACCTCGGCGAGGTTTGAACTCAGAACCAGAAGAAATATCAGTAAGCATTTTGTTCGGCGTTTTAACGATTCTGCCAGCCCACCGACTTTTAAATCTGTAACAATCTTTAACATAGGCCAAAGGCCACGAATTTGATGGGAGGGGAATCAATTGATTATTTCGAATACTATACTTGTCGAGTAGATCATTTTATCTACCTTGGAAGGATTGGAAGGCAAAACCGTAATTTATCAACGACATTAAACTCTTTCTATTGTTAGACCTGCGTGGTTTATGTACGGTTACTTCACTAGCAAAGTAAAAATATGTGTTCATATTAATGGAAATACTGCAGAACAAAAGGTAACATTTTATAAAGATGATCATTCAAATATTCACTCCGTTATTAGCATCCCATGATTCCTCTCAAGAAAATGTAAGACTTGTATCGTCCCCCCTCCAGTAACGTTACGTATTTGTACACACAAACACACGCGCGTGTGCACACACACAGACACACTACACACATACATACATACACAAACACACACACATACACTTTTGTTTCTTCTACTGCGATGATTTATCAAATTAACTCAAGTATTTTTTTTTACCGTAAAGGGGATAATATTTAGACGTGTCTTTGTACTAGACGCTAGATTATCGCAGATTAAGTTCCCCGACATAATGGTACCATTCTGGAGCAAAGTAAACTGAACCAAATAGAGTGAAGTGTTTTGCTCAAGGGCATGACGCAACGCAAGCATTTTCAATTCGAAGTTAGACGCAGTTACCTAACCCACTTGACTTTTGCTCCTGTCTCTTTCTCTCTCTCCTCCCTCTCCTCTTCTCTGTATCTAGCTTTCTCTCACACGCGCCCGCACACACACTCACACACCGGGCTTAAGCTGCACGATTTATATTTCATTATACCGTAATTGCTTCCCCTCTGTCTCTTCTGCTTTTCATTTTGCTCTATTTTTTTTCTTAGTACGTTCTAATCCTCCTCACTACCCCCACCAACCAATTATAAATATTCTCTTTCTTACATTTCCTGTTCCTCTCAAACCTCCCTAACTGCATTTGACTGTACATATTTGCTATTTTGCATTCCACTTGCACGTACCTCAATGTCTCCTGTCTGGTATTAAATTTTAACTATGTTTTTCAGTAATTTCCCTGCTTCCATTTATTAAGCAAGATCTAACATGACATAACGGCGATTCTTTTCTGTTTCGGTCTATTCTTTCATTTTTCTTCTTACTTTCTTTTGTATTTTTTCTTATTATCCATTGATGCGTTTAAGAAAGCCTGAAAATTATCACTGTATCACATGGTTCCGGGTTCAGTCCCACCGCGTGACACCTTGAGCAAGAGTCTTCTACTTTAACCCAAAGCGGACCGAACCTTGCAAATGGATTTTTCAGATGGATTTTGTGTAGAAGCCCTTCGGATATTTTTTTTTTTTGTTTTCCATTACTTGTTTCAGTCATTTGACTGCAGCCATGCTGGAGCACCACCTTAAAGGGTTTTAGTCGAAGAAATCGACTCCAGGATTTATTCTTTGTAATCCTAGTACTTTTTCTATCGGTTTCTTCTGCCGAACCGCTAATTTACAGGGACATAAATACACCAGCATTGGTTGCCAAGCAATGGCGTGGGGACAAACGCAATCATACAGACAGACAGACACACACACACACACACACACACA
>NC_068982.1:55347708-55348166 GCF_001194135.2 Octopus bimaculoides | reverse complement strand
ATATACGACGGGGTTCTTTTAGTTTCCGTCTACTAAAATCTACTCGCAAGGCTTGGTCGACCCAAGGTTATAGTAGAAGTCACGAAGTGTGTATATGCGTGTGTATATGCGTGTGTGTGTGTATGTGTGTGTGTGCGTGTGTGTTCCGCCACCACCTATTGACAGCCGGCGTTGGTTTGTTTACTTACCCATAACTTAGCGTTTCAGCAAAAGAGAACGATCACATAAGTACCAGACTTACGTACTGGGGTTGATTTCGTCGACTATAACACTTCAAAACAGTGCCCCAGTATGGCTGCAGCCCAGTGACTGAAACAAGTAAAAGCTGAAATATAACGGCTCGGAACTAGTCGAACTAAGACGTGGGAAGCAGGCTTGACCGCGTGGCCAGACACAGGCATGGCTGTGTCGTTAAGAAGCAGTTTCGGGTTCAGTTTCACTGCGCGGTATGTATATAT
>NC_068982.1:55343108-55347660 GCF_001194135.2 Octopus bimaculoides | reverse complement strand
ATATATATATATATATATATATATATAAATATGTATGTGTATGTGTGTGTGCGTGTCCTTGTGCTTGTCCCACACCGCCGCTTGATAACAATTGCTGGTTTGTTTACGTGCCCTTACTTAAGCAGTCCGGCAAAATATATCTATAGAATAGGTACCAGTACCAGTTTTAAAAATGAATACTAGGATCGATTTATTCGACTAACACCTTCAGGGTGATGCTCCAGGATGACCACAGTCCTATGACTGATACAAGTGAAAGATAACTGATAAATTACCGTGATCCACTCGTTCTGGTTTATCAGTGTGACGATGTAGGCAGGGTATTCTGAATAGCTACAAGGAAAATATCGAAATGAAATCCAATAATAGAAAGTAAATGATATTAAAGAGATGTCAAAATTGTAAACGTTTTAAAATATGAGAAAATGACGAAGTATCGTTATCAACTAGGTTACAAGAAAAAACACAATCGCTAATACAAAATAAGATAAGTATTGTATATTAGATCACAAGCGCAAAGTTCTTTACAAAAAATTTAAAAACCAAATAAAAGCCTTTAGTACCAAAGCTTAAGGAGAGTGAACTAGACTAGTTGCCTTGAAGTTATATATACAAACTTAAGTACATTTATATAAGACTTAAGACACAGCCGCCAAACGTGATACTCATATACATGACATTATAATTCGAAGTTAAACGCAGTCACCTAACCCGCTTGTCTTTTGCTCCCCTTTCTCTCTCTCTCTCTCTCTCTCTCTCTCTCTCTCTCTCTCTCACACACACACACACACATACACACACACTCGCTAACTGGACTGAAGTTGCATGATATATATTTAATAGGGAACCAAACTAATCTGGTTAGTAGTCTTAGTTGGTATTCACGAAAGGCATAAATTCACCACAACTATCTTGTATGCTTGCCCAAAGTATGAAAACACAATACAAAGAAACAAAGATCAACGATGTTTTCTTTTAACTGTTAGCCATACTGTATTTTCCAGTATAAAGTCGAATTTTTCTCATAAAAATTTACAGCAAAAAAGGTTAAGTCGACTAGTACAACAAGGCGACTTTGGAGAACCGAAAATTCCATGAATGAACAGCAGAATTTGGAAAGATGGTGTGAATGTTTACACTACATGTTTACACTGAATAATACATCGATTACATGCCGGAAATTATGATATATATATATAGTGATACTTTTATGATATATCATAAACTAAAATTTCAATGTAAACTTATGAAAAGCAAACTGTTACGTAGCTATTAAACTGAAATTACGTTAGAAAACTTTCCAAGAGTCAACAAATGTGTGAATTATTGATTTCATTGATATATTGTTCCTGATTTTATTGATATATTGTATCTGATTTCCTTGATATATTGTATTTGATTTTATTGATATATTGTACCTGCTTAAAAGATAGCGGTATCTATAGCTACTTTTTGCTTTCTTACGAAGGACACAAGTGGTAAAATACGAACACTGAGGTCAGCTTTGCCCTTCATTCTTTCAGGGTTGATAAAATAAGTATCAGTTGAACACTTGGGTCGATGCAATCGACTAAGCAGCCTTCCCCCGAATTTCAGGCCTTGTGCCAATTGTAGAAAGGAAAAAGAATTACGCTTTTTCTTTTGAACATAAGACCACAGATATGTAGAAGACATATACATTTGATAAAGCAACCTAAGTATGTACCTAGTTGTTGCACTAGTTGAAATGTTTTTTAATTCGTCGAAATTAATTATACTACCAAGAATTTACTACGGTGATCTACACATCTTCCATTCCATTCATGAACTCGTCATAAATCCAGTTTTTTGGTTTCAAGAAAATATAGCATTGTAGGGCAGGATTCGTGACGGACGAACTGTAGACAGAAACTTCGCTGCGGGCTAGCTAGGGAGTTGGTCAGCAGGAAAAGAAAAGGGACTTCCGGTAGGAGAAGGAAAACAAAAGAATGTCAACAGTGAATGTGAAACGAATCTTGAGTGAACTGACGACTTAAGCCTTGATGTACGTAAAATAATAAACCTTTGATAACTGTATTCTCGTCTCCACTGGTTTGTTTGCGTATAGTTCAACAAAGCTATAACATGAACACAACACAGCACAGCACACACACACACACACACACACACACACACACACATGCAAGCATATAGAGTTGTCACTCGCAAGCGAGTATGACTTGCCGGCATGTTCTATCTTTTCGCTAATTGTTTTAACGGTGCGAGTACGCACGGTTACGCCCTCTCGACTCTTTCACCATTGCCTCAGTGGAACGTTTGAGATATGACAACTAAACGAAGAGAAGACTGTACCAGCGGTAGGCAGGAACTCATTTTTCCGTTGAGTGAACTAGAAACAACATGAAATAATGTATCTTATTCAAATACACAATGCACCGCCCGATCTGGGGAATGAACCCAGTACCTTATAATCGGGAACCTAAAATACTAAGCGTTAGATCATACACCTACGCGCGTGTACGACCAGGTTCCCGTGGTTTTATGGGTTTTTCCACGTGTAACCTTTCCTTTTTCGAAGCGCCTCCCCCTTTGGGAGTTCTACTTATTTATTTATCTATTTATTTATCTATTTATTTATTATACCTTTCTCCGTTTTCTTCCTCTGTTTAGACGAACTTTCCTACCTTTTCGGACAAAACCTTTTGTAACCTTCGTCCTGTCTTTGTCCTTATATGTTTTTAATTGATATTAGCCCTTGTGGCCAATAAAACGAATTAATTATTAGATTCGTATTGAGAAACAATGAGTTAGCAAAATAATCGGCATTTATTTGTGTCATTCTGTTGTTGAAAATCATCTTTACTTAGAATATTAAATAACTGATGAGTGAAATAAATTGGACTTCAACACCGTTTTCTCAGTCACATAGAATGATGTTTAAAGCCTGTTGACGAAGTTGACAAAGACACGTTTTATCATTCCAACTTCTGTGTTACAAATATAAAAAAACAAAAAACAAAAACAAAACATAAATAACAGAAAACATAGATAAACTAAATGGCAAAACCTTGTTGTAAATCTCTCATAGACACGACATAAAAATCTACCTTTAGCCAGTTACGACGCTTATAGCTTGTAATTCTAACTTCAGAGAGATAATAAAAATAAGTCTGGATTAGATTTACGGAAGCCAGTCGTTTCTAAAGACTCATAAAATAAAACAGTTTTGGCAGATGGTTTTAGTTTCATGCAAAAACTTCGAAGTTGTTTTAACGCTGCTGCTGTCCCTGTTTGACTTTCCACTGATTATTACATCGACGGAAGAGAGGGGCGCCCCCAGTTATAAGAATGGCTCATAACAGAGAAATTACCGCCAGCAGAAGTACATCAGAAATGACGTCTAAAATTGCTTGTGAAAATGCCTCGCACGTGTGTATATGTATACGTATCTAAGTGTGAATATATGAATGTATTGTGTTATGTTAGAGTGCTTCCTCTTCCTCCTTTCTTCATTCCTTACTCTCTTCCTTATACTTGCTTCATAATTTCTCTGCTCTTATTTTCTTAATGCACAATAATCATTTTAATAGTTCTCTGATAAATTCAACCTTTTATGTATTACGAACCAGGCTATTTTTCATCTATCTATCTATCTATCTATCTATCTATCTATCTATCTATCTATCTATCTATCTATCTATCTGTCTGTCTGTCTGTCTGTCTGTCTGTCTGCCTGCCTGCCTGCCTGCCCGCCTGTCTGTCTGTCTGTCTGTCTGTCTGTCTGTCTGTCTTTCTCTCTTTCCCCCTCTCTCGATCTATCTCTTTATTTATCTCTCTTTATCCATCCATCCCTCCATCCATCCACCCATCCATCCATCCATCCATCCATCCATCCATCCATCCATCCATCCATCCATCTATCTATCTATCTATCTATCTATCTATCTATCTATCTATCTATCTATCTATCTATCTATCTATATTTATTCGATCCTTTACTCATAACTCCTCCATCTCGATAATGGGCTTCATAACCACCAGTGAATAAATAATTGCGAATTGGGAAGAAGGAGGTGTCCTCAAATAAGAAGTAGTCTTATGATGAACCGAAGCCAAATTACAGCTTCGATTCATAATGATGAAAGTTCATTTTAAAAAATGATGATAATGCATTTCAGGAAGTTATGTAAAGCACAACCTCTAACATCTTAATATTCAAGATATTTGTATAGCGTAAAAAAGCGAAAATACCAGCATACTTGCAAATCAAGGCGAGCACTATGCGAGGGGGTACGCTTTACTCTTTACTCTTTTTTACTCTACTCTTTTACTTGTTCCAGTCATTTGACTGCGGCCATGCTGGAGCACCACCTTTAGTCGAGCAAATCGACCCCAGGACTTATTCTATGTAAGCCTAGTACTTATTCTATCGGTCTCTTTTGCCGAACCGCTAAGTTACGGGGACGTAAACACACCAGCATCAGTTGTCAAACGATGTTGGGGGGGGGGGACAAACACAGACACACACACACGCACACACGCACACACATACCCCCCCACATATATATATATA
>NC_068982.1:55341572-55342376 GCF_001194135.2 Octopus bimaculoides | reverse complement strand
TGGATTTGGTAGACGGAAACTGAAAGAAGCCCGTCGTATATATGTATATATATATATATGTATGTGTGTGTTTGTGTGTCTGTGTTTGTCCCCCCCCCCCAACATTGCTTGACAACCGATGCTGGTGTGTTTAGGTCCCCGTAACTTAGCGGTTCGGCAAAGAGATCGATAGAATAAGTACTAGGCTTCCAAAGAATAAGTCCTGGAGTCAATTTGCTCGACTAAAGGCGGTGCTCCAGCATGGCCGCAGACAAATGACTGAAGCAAGTAAAAGAATAAAAGAGTAAAAGAAATGATAATAAAAAAGAGACAAGAAAGTAAGAAATGCATTTTTGTGTGAAACAATAAAGCGAGATAGATATTATTCAAAGTTTGTCTAAGAAGTTTGTTTTTTTAATAAACTATTAAGGCGTAGGTGTGGCTGTGTGGTAAGAACCTTGCTTCCCAACTATATGGCTCAGGTTCAGGCCCACTGCGTGGCACCTTGTACAAGTGTCTTCTACTACATATCCATGGGCCGACCAAAGCCTTGTGTGTGGATTTAGTGAACGGAAACTGACACAAGCCGTCATATATATATGTATATAGCTATGTGTGTGTGTGTGTGTGTGTGTCTTTGTGTCTGTGTTTGTTCCCCCACCACCGCTTGATAACCAGTGTTGGTGTGTTTTCGTTCCCGTAACATAGCGGTTCGGCAAAACAGTCCGATAGAATAAGTACTACACTTGAAAAAAAAATGCCCAGGTGTCGATTTGTTCGACTAAAATGTTTCAAAGCGGTGCCCCAGCATGGCTGCAATGAAAT
>NC_068982.1:55337840-55340921 GCF_001194135.2 Octopus bimaculoides | reverse complement strand
AATCTCCTACAGATTGTTATATTAGATTATCTTTATACTTTTTCAAGTTTTGGCCATACTGGGGCACCACCTTGCACATATCGATCCCAGTACTTATATATTTTTTTTATTTTGAAGTTTGCTACTCATTCTATCGTCGCTTTTCGTTTCAAACTGTTTCGTTATGGGGACGTAAACAGACCAACACCGCTTGTGAAACGATGGCGGCGGAGGGATGGCAAACACACACAGACACAAAGATCCAAAGAGACATTATATATATATATATATATATGCAGGTAGTGCACACCGGCTCTTCCCCGAGAAAAGCTCTGTCCAGAAACAACACCCCTCACTACTCTGAGTAGTGCACATTGTCGAACTTCCCCATCAATGACCCTGAATTGTGCCACATGACCTATGTTGTATATGAGATCATCTGTGGCAAATGTGGCGCATCCTACATAGGAAGCACGACAAGAAAAATTCACATATGCATTAAGATACACCTATGGAAATGCCAGACCCGGGAATTCACAGTGCACATCAAGGCAACACAGCGAACAAAGGCAACCTTAGAATCTCTGAGGCCATCCTCATAAACCAAAAGCAACTCAAGATCAAAACAGATGAGAGTTACAGGAAGTTAGTTGGTTCCTATAGCAACACCTTTCCGCGCATGTCCACTCCACACACACACTCACAGACGCACATCGGCAACATTCGTCTATTTCTTGAAAATGGGGCCATAACTCCGAAATATTGAATACAATGTAATTCTACATTAATTCACATATTTGTTTTCTTGTGAGTACCTTGCATTTACTTCGCATTGTTTTGGCCTTACCCACGATCCTTTACACAATATATATATATCGTTGAAATTTACAGAAAAACAAAAGACGAAGACAAGTGTATAAACAACAAACAGGTGCATTACTTTTTTACATTTCGAGCCTACGCTCTTCAACAGAAAAGGCTTACATATACATATATATGTATATTTCACTTAGGTACTGCGAGATTAATAACCTGGTGTAGAACTCAATATACATATGCTTCCCAAGTAAATTGCACTTCATATTCGATGCTCAGGGGAAACTAGAAAGTATTACTCATGTACTCAACTATGACTTCACTGCATCTTATAGCAGAAACAGAAGTAAGCTAATGAAGTTCATAAGATAATCGCATATTCCTTTCTCATGTCATTCTTATATATATATATATATATATATATATATATATATATATATAGACGCATATATATTTATACACGTAACATAGTTTTATATGTTTATATACACATTTCGTGCATATGAGTATGCGTATGTAAATGCAGTTATTTATATATTGAATACGATTCCAAAAGCGATAAAATTGTATTAGGATATGCGAACTATAAAAAAAACAGAGAGAGAGAGGGGAGAGGGGAGAGAGAGAAAGAGGGAGAGAGGGAGAGAGAGATTCATCTAAATAAAAAAAAAACCCTATTAAGTTTCTGTCGAAACAGCATATAGCTGCTAAGAGATCTGTAGGTTTAATTATCGTAAGAGCCGACGAACCCGTACTGCGGAAGAATCTTTAAGATGGTATCATGATAAAATCCAGCCCAGAATTGTGTACTCAATGTCTCTCCAGTTAATAGACAGACAATCTTTGCACTTATCACTGGGTTCCAAGCTATTTGTTTTTTTGTGTGTATATATATTCATATGTGTGTGTGTATGTGCGTGTGTATGTGTGTGTGTACTTATATGTGTACACACATGTAGTAATACATACATATATATACACACACATATAAATACACACATATATATATGTATATGTATGTATATATTTATGTGTATGCATGTGTATATATATGTGTGTGTGTGTATATATGTGTATGTGTGCGTATATATACATTTAGTATGTATGTACGTATGTGTATATGCATATAATTATGGTTGTAGTATATATTCAACGCATACATACACACACACGTACACGTACACACATACACGCACACACACATAGACACACATTTATGTCAGCGTCTGAATATAAGATTTATTTCTTCTCTCAAGCGATAATAATCTCGTTAGTCTTTGGTTAAAAATAATTTCTTTTTTTTTTTATTTCATAAAAACTCAACACAAAGTATTTTGGTTCTTGGATAATATACTGCTTATTATACGTAACCATATTTTTTATGCTTTTTAAACCGTACTGACATAGGTAGTTGGGTTTTGCTTTCAGACTTAGCGAGCTCACTTGCACAAACACAAATACGTACACAACATATGAACGCACACAACAGGCGTTCTCCAAAGACAGGCACATACAAACAAGAATTTCGAAGCTTAAAGATAGAAGTGAAAAGGGTGTACACTATTATTAGGCCTCCTTTTCAATGAGATTTTCTCCCCACCCCCACAAAAACCTAACAAAAAACAAAGACAAGATATCATTCCTATTCAGAAATAGATTGCGGCTCCTTAAGGATTTTTTGACTTTCTTTCCAAGTGTCTTCCTTTCCATTTCGTATTTCTTTTTTTGTTGCTTCCATTGCGTTTTGGTCTTGGAGCTAGTCTCTCTAATTACTTTGTCGGGCCATTTAGTACAACCCACTACAAAATATACTCTGAAGATATTTCACAGGTGTGCTATTGCATTCATACATACACGTTTATCTGTGGGTATATATGTGCGGTTAAGAAGCTCGCTTTGCAACCACGCAGGTCTGAGTTCAGTCTCACTGAGCGGCACCTTATGCAAATATCTACTATGACCCTAGGTTAAGCAATGCCTCGTGAGTGAATTTTGTAGACGTAAAGCTTGTGTGTGTGTGTGTGCATGTGTGTGTGTGTGTGTGTGTGTGTGTTTGCATGTGTGTGTCAGTATATATATATATATATATATATTTATGTATATGAATATATATGTATATATATATATTAATGTATATATATATGTATATATATGCATATGTACATATGTATATGTATATATATATGTATGTATATACATATATATATATTATATATATACACATATACATATACATATAACATAATTATATATATATAATATATATATATATGTATATATATGCAT
>NC_068982.1:55331767-55337830 GCF_001194135.2 Octopus bimaculoides | reverse complement strand
TATATATATATATATATATATATATATATATGTATGTATGGAAGTATGTATGTATGTATGTATGTATGTATGTATATTGTTGACGTAATAAGAATTTCATTGTCTTTCGAGAAAATGTGAAGTAATTCTATTTTCGAATAGTGAATCTCGAAGCACATAGCACTATATATATGATAGCAAATATTGAGTTGAAAAATGCGTTTTAGATGCAAAATGTCGAAGTCTGCCCGTGGAACTTGAACGTTTCCTATACACTTAACAGTCGTTCTACTACTGAGCCAAATCACCATATCGGACATTTACATGCTATCATTTGTAGCTTTGCGTGCTTCGAGATTCAATATTTATAAAAAGGACCAGCGTTTGTGTGTTTTATGTCCCTGCAACTTAGTGGTTCGGCAAAAAAGTGTGATAGAATAAGCACCAGGCTTTAAAAAGTGCTGAAGTCAATTTGTTCGACTAAAATTTCTTTAAGGCGGTGCCCCAGCATGACCACAGTCTAATGACTGAAACAAATAATTGATAGAGGTAAAGCTCTGTGGGTGGGTGAGCGCGTGCGTGCGCGTTTGTGATTATCCCACTACCGTTTGACAAGCTTGATGAATTAGTGTTAACACATGTAATCTTTCGGGAAACCGTCTATTGTGTTGTAACCTTGGATGAAGACGAACGTCAAGTGATTGATGACTAGAATGTCTACCTCAGTATTATGAACAGCATTGAAAATAACAAGAGAAGACACTTCCTTCTTGACACTCCTGGTGCTATAGCAAGACTTTTGTAAACTCACTGCTTGCAAACGTTCGCCTAAATTCTTCTGTATAACAACGATTTAAATTATAAGTTGTCCTACACTTATAAGCGTGGCAAATTTTATCCTATACGTATTTCAGGTTCGGTACTACACCATGCTGGGGCACTATCTTAAAGGGTTTAGTCGCGCAAATTGACTTCAGTCCTTATTTTCTTTAAGGTCTGGTACAGGTACCATCGATCTATTGAGTTGGCAACTAAATTTGCACCGTTTAAAAAAAATTTTTGAATTTATTGCGTTTTAAATTTTGGAATCTATTTTTTTCGAGAATTCTATTTTTGAATCATGATGGAACCTATTTTGTTTTTTTCTTTCTAGTTAATTTTAGTTAATTTTTGTTTATTTTCAGATCATTAAAATGTAAAGTCAAGTTAAGAAAAACGAGCATTTTCGACACCTCCTCTTTGCTTTTAATCGAGGTTCTAAGGCCGCAAAAGCTGCTCGTGACATTTGTACTGTGTATGGAGAGTGTGCCATAGCTGAAAGAACCGCTTGTGATTGGTATGCCAATTTCACAAATGGAAATTTTGACCGCAAAGACGCATCTCGTTCTGGCCGTCCAATTGAGTTCGATGAAGAGCGATTAAACCAACTGTTGCACGAAACATCTCCTCAAACGACACTGCTATAGAAAAGCATCTCCACTCGATGGGAAAGGTTCAGAAGTATGGAGCATGGGTTTCGTATGCTTTAAGTGACAACAACAAAAATCAACGAGCCACAATCTCTGTTGGCTTGTTTGCTCGTCACCGTTCAACTCTCGACACAATCAACGATTTCTTTACTGAATCGTTACTAGCGACGAAAGATGGTGCCTGTACATCAATATGAAGCAGCGTAAGGAATGGCTTAGCCCCGGTAAACAAGCGACACTGCGCGTGAAACAAGAATCTTCATCCACGCAAAACGATGTTATGCGTATGGTGGGACTGGGAAGGGATTATCCATTACGAATTGCTTGAACAGAACCAAACGGTCAACGCGGAACTCTATGTTCAACAGATGAAACGACTCAACAGGTCTGTTCATGAGAAAAGACCTAATCGGCAGCATAGAGTTCTTCTGCTGCATGACAACGCCTGCCTTTTATATCGCCAATATGACCAAGGAAGCCATTCAAACGCATGGCTGGGAAGTGCTGCCACACCCGCCGTACTCTCCTGATTTGGCACCAATGGATTTCCACTTCCTTCGATCTCTTTCAAATGCTGTGCGCGGAGTTTCGTTCAATACTGATGCAGAATTGAGACCTTAGTTGGATCAATTTTTCCTGTCGAAATCGGGTGATTTCTACCAACGAGGTATTGAAAATCTTGTTGAACGTTGGGAAGAAGTTGTAAACAACAAGATTGAATACATTATTCATTAATTAGTTATTTTTTATTAAACCTTTTAAAAAATGTTAATTTAAAAACGGCGGGAACTTAGTTGCCAACCTATTAATTCATACATCGATCTAATACATACAAACAGGCGCGCATACACACATACACATAAATACACAGGTACTAAGTAATATTGGTTTCAATTTTTGGTACAAGGCCAGCAATTTTGTTGTAAATTGATTGCATCAACCCCAGTTTTCAATGGGTGTTTTTTTTTATATCGATCCCAAGTGATAAAATGATTCCTCGGTGAAATTTAAGTTCAAAACCGAAAGAAATGCCTCTAAACACCGTGCTAATGATCTTTTCTACTCTAGGTACAAAGCCCGAAATTTTGGGGGAGGGGCCTGTCGATTAGATTGACCCCCAGTACACAAGTGGTACTTAATTTGTTGACCCCGAAAGGATGAAAGGCAAAGTCGACCTCGGCGGAATTTGAACTCAGTACGTAAAGACAGACGAAAACCGTTAAGCATTTTGTCCAGCATGCAAACGATTTGGCAAACAATTTCAGGAGAGGAGGCTTGTCGATTACATCGACCCCAGTGCTCAACCGGGGTTTATGTTATCGACCCCGAAAGGGCAAAAGGCAAAATCGACTTCGGAGAAATTTGAACTCAGAATGTAATGACGGACGAAATGTCGCTTAGTATTTTGCTAGGCGTGCTAACGATTCTTTTCTACTCTAGGCACAAGGCCCGAAGTTTTAGTGGAGAGGGCCAGTCGATTAGGTTGACCCAGTACGCAACTGGTACTTATTTTATCGAGCCCGAAAGGATGAAAGGCAAAGTCGATCTCGGCGGAATTTGAACTCAGAACATAAAGACAGACGAAATACCGCTAAGCATTTTACCCGGTGTGCTAACGATTCTGCCGGCTCGCTGCCTTCGTAACATTTGTAAATTTACAAATATTACTTGTTTCAGTAAAAAGGATGTAAAATGGGAAATGAATAGGGAAGAAAAATATAAAAAGGACGCTAAAAAAAGGTAACTGGAATTGATTGAAAGAGGAGGAAGGAAATAAAGGAAGGCGAAGAAATTAATTCTGAAAATATTCCAGGAGATTCAATGTTAGTTTAAATAAGGGTTTAAGAAATATAAATTAAAAGGATTTATCGAGGACGCTGTATTTAATCCTCAATTATATATATGTCTTAAACCTTTAACCCGTTGTGCTTTACTCAAAACGTAACAAATAGTCCTTGTACACACACACACACACACACACACGCTGAAAGAAATACATAAACCCACATATATAAATATAAGTATGTATATACATATATATATATATATATATATGTGTGTGTGTGTGTGTGTGTGTGTGTGTGTGTGTGTGTATGCGTGTGTGTGTACGTGTAGATACTGACTTGCACCACACATTAAATATTTATATGCGGGTATGTCTGTGTGTGTTTGTGTGTGTGTATGTACGCGCGCGCGCAGGCTTTCATATCTTATATTTATTACTTTGGGAGATTATTTTACTTCCGGACAATATCCTCCTCCCCACCACCACCATCACCACCACTACCATTCGTTGCGCGAGGATTAGAATCCTAAAGAGACAGCTTGTTGACTTTGGCTTATTACAGTCGCTGTCAACTTTAAACTATATAACCCGAAGAATTGGTTATTCAACAAGTTGGAGGGGGTATGAATGGATTGAAGGGGGCCACAGAAAGCACGAACTAAGCAAACTAGCAACACACTAGAGGACAGATTAGGCACATCTGCCGGTAAACAATACGATAACGCACAATCGTGGCCAAGTGGTCTAATGAATATTATTCATCAGAAAACAAATGAGAATTCCCTAGAGATTGATTTTATTATTTTCATTTCCCTTTATTTGGTAACCGTTATTTGGTTTTGGTTTTGGTTTTGTTTTCGTCGGTTACAGTTCGTTTTATTTTCTTCGTGTTTTCTTGGGCAAAACTTTCATTGTTTCAGCATGTATGTTTACGCACTGAGATGCGTAAATCTGTATGTACACACACACACACACACACACACACACACACACACACACACACTCTCTCTCTCTCTCTCTCTCTCTCTCTCTCTCTCTCTCTCTCTCTCTCTCTGTCCCTGATACACTATAATTACATATATATAGTTATAATTTCTTCCATCCTCCTTATCTGTCTATTTGTCTGTCTGCCTGACTGTAAATCTGCCTCTGTCTGTCTGTCTGTCTGTCTGTCTGTCTGTCTGTCTGTCTCTCTTTATCTATCTATCTATCTATCTATCTATCTATCTATCTATCTATCTATCTATCTATCTAGCTAGCTAGCTAGCTAGCTGTCATGTCTGTCTGTCTATCTGTCAATCGATCTAACTTTTGCCGACACTTTCTTAGTTTATTCTTTTGCCGTTTCCAGTGATTCTACTGCGATCATGCTGTAACATTACAATAACAGTTTTAGTCGATCTCATCGACTCCCTATTTCAATATTTTATTATTGATGCTATTGATCAATATTTGTCAAACTGGGTTACAAATGGCTACAACATAAACACAACACAGTTTAAATTCCTCTGAGGCCAACGTTGTCTTTCATACTTTCGGGGTCGATAAAATTAGTAACTGATGAGCACATTTTATATCGTAATAAACATAAATAGAGGCACGAACACATATACACTCGACAGGGTGCGTAGCTCGGAGAATAGAGACTCCACAAGCCGAGCAGCTACTTCTCTGCATTTAAAGATTAGCGCTCCAGTACTATGGACATTTGACTTGAATATCGCAGGAAAGAATTCCATGCCGGATTATTCAAACCGAATCAACCGGCAGCAGACCTAGCAGTAGACCATCTCCTAAGAAGGAGATGGTTGGATAATATTCATAGCCTTAGTTGGTCACGCTTGGGAATCTAGCCCGGAAGTCAAATGACCGTTGCTTCTGATAGAACCCTATGGAAGAGGAAGACCCTAAGTACTTTACACCCGCGTCCTTCATAGAAATAGTGGGCAGAGAAGATGGATGGTTAGATATATCTTGAGTTTCTGCACAATTTCCGTCTGTCAAATCGCTCCCACAAGATATTGACGAAAACGAGGCTACAGCACCAAAAAAAAAAACAAAAAAAAACGAACAAAAAACAGCAATAAAAACACAAAAAGACAAAAATAACCGCCCCCGCCTAAACACAGTGTGTCGTAATAGGGTCATCCTTGGAACCACGTTGTTGTAAAAAGAACTCCTTTAATACACAGCTTTACAAAAATATGCAAATTTAAGTTTAATTTATATTTAAATTTAGAAGCATAAACAAACTTTTACTAATATGTATTGAGCACCTTTCTTGAAGACGGTATATGTATGCATATACGTATGCATATATAACGCATAATAATGTACATACACAAACACACATACATACATACATACATACATACATACACACACATACATACATACACACACACATATACTTATACATACATACATACATACATACATACATACATGCGTATGTGTGTGTGTATATGTGCGTGTTTGTGAGTGTGTTTCCACGGTGGTGCTTCAGCATGACTGCAGCTGCATGGAGGAAACGAATTAAAGAATATATTCTCGTATGCATGCGTACATATTGTTTGTTCGTTGAGTACGTAACACTTGAAAGACTCCTGGCGTTCTCTGCCAGCATGGAGAATTATTAGCTAATATATTTTTTGAATATTTGCATCAGGACTTCCGAAACCAGGAACTATTTTTAGCGGATTTAGAAAGACCCTTTTTTTTTTCCCTGATGGCAGGAGGTGAAGTTTGAACTTAGGACGAGCATAACCAAAAGAGATGGCACAAAGCATCGCATCACGCACTTTAAAATATTGCTTATTTGCTGCCCTG
>NC_068982.1:55329770-55330854 GCF_001194135.2 Octopus bimaculoides | reverse complement strand
ACTCGAAAAATTGATCCAATCAAGTTCTCAATTCTACATCATTATTGAACGAACCTCTACGCATAGCATTTGAAATAGATCGAAAGAGGTGGAAATCCGTTGGTGCCAAATCAGGAGAGTACTTCGGGTCTGGCAGCACTTCCCAGTCATGCGTTTGAATGGCTTCCTTGGTCATATTGGCTATATGAGGGTGGGCGTTGTCGTGCGAACTCCATGCCAACGATTAGGTCTTTTCTCTTGAACAGACCTGTTGAGTCGTTCCATCTGTTGAACATGGAGTTCCGCGTTGGCCGTTTGGTTCCTTTCAAGCAATTCGTAATGGATAATCCCTTCCCAGTCCCACCATACGCACAACATCATTTTACGTGGATGAAGATCTTGTTTCACGTGCGCTGTCGCTTGTTTACCGGGGCTAAGACATTCATTACGCTGCTTCATATTGATGTACAGGCACCATTTTTCGTCGCCAGTAACGATTCGGTAAAGAAATCGTTGATTGTGTCCATGAGTTGAACGGTGACGAGCAAACAAACCAGCGGAGATTGTGGCTCGTTGATTTTTGTTGTTGTCACTTAAAGCATGCGGAACCCATACTCCATACTTCTGAATCTTTCCCATCGAGTGAAGATGCTTCTCTATAGCAGTGTGGGAGGATTCCATTTTCTCTACCAGTTCCCATGTCGTTTGACGAGAATTTTCGTGCAAAATTGGTTTAATCGCTCTTCATCGAACGCAGCTGGACGGCCAGAACGAGGTGCGTCTTTGAAGTCACAATTTCCATTTTTGAACTTGGTATACCAATCACGAGCGGTTCTTTCAGCTATGGCACCCTCTCCATGCACAGCAGAAATGTCGCGAGTAGATTTGCGGCCTTAGAACCTTGATTAAAAGCAAAAAGGAGGTGTCGAAAATGCTCGTTTTTCTTAACTTGACATTCCGTTTTAATGATCTGAAAACAAACAAAAGTTAACTAAAATTAACTAGAAAAAAAAAACAAAAATTAGATTCCAAAATGATTTAAAAATAGAATTCTCGAAAGAAAATAGATTCCAAAATTTAAAAAAACGGTGGGAACTTAGTTGCC
>NC_068982.1:55326404-55329608 GCF_001194135.2 Octopus bimaculoides | reverse complement strand
ATATGCATATATACATACGTGTATGTACATACGTACATCTATACGTATATATGCAACGAAACTGGGAAACCGGCTCTTATGAGTCAACATGACTCGAGAAGGTAAAGTTACCTTTACCTTATTCCTTAGACTTACTCTTTGATCACAGTGGCTCCGCGAGTTAAGATGGTTGCAGTGACTAGCAAGCTGTAGGTTTTATATTGAAGTGACCTTCTCTAAAGTGAATAGCCTTACAAGGCTGGAAAGATCACCACCTACCCTGTAGTTGTCGGAAGAGTGTCAAAGAGAGCACCGTACCGTTTAATGGACTCTGCTCCTTGATTTGATGTCGACGTTGACTCCTTTAACCTTTTCCTTTCATATGACACTCACAAGATAATAAGGCATTGTACTTGGAGTTTCTTCCATAACATGCTAATTAACACATAGCCGGGACCATGATAGGTGTTTCTACTCAAGATCAGAATAAATCTGGGAACAATAGGGAGTAAGAGATGGTTCCATCCCCTTCAAAACCTTGGAACTCCCGAACCAGGTCCTTCTTCTAGATGCAGCTTAATGTGATACAAAGGATCAAATAGAATACTAATTTATATTTTACTATATCTTTTATCCTTTACTTGTTCCATGATTCATCTATGTTAACGGTACTTGTGGATGTTTGCACCCAAAACATTTAATCTCACAAATTAGAATACATGCAAGGTGAAACACACGCATTATTTAACAGACAGCTCACGCGTGTACGTAACATACACCGGCGCGAATAAGGATTGAAAGCATATTTCACACGTACTTGTACACGTACGAATATATCAACATAGCAACCGTAAAAAGTGCCTGAAGTTAATGTAATCTCTGGAATTACTAGAAATAAATCTTATTGCCTGTCATAACGTCGCTAAGTCTAAGTCTGTCTTTCTTTTTCTCTCTCTTTATGAGTCCCCCCTCACAATTGTTGTTACCCTTACACATTCACCCCTCCTCTTTCTTTACTCCACTTACTCTACAAATGTATCTATACATGCACATGCATACTAAAACACACACACACACACATGTATGTATATGTATGTATATTTATACATATATCGAAAAATACATACAAACATACACACATACACTCATACATTCACATACGCAAATACAGTCCCTTGAAGGGGTATGTTGTTAATCGGAGTTTCACCAATTTGTAACATAATAGATGTAAATATTTATCAATTAATCCACGCCGCCGACAAACGCACAAGCTATAGTTTACTTTCAATTTCTCTTATGTTTTCTGATACACGCCGTCATTTGGAAAAATATTAATATGCGCATATACTACACACATACACACACGCACACGCACACGCACACAGGCGCACACACACACACACACACACACACACACACACACACACGCACTCACGCACACGCACGCACGTGTACACGCGCGCATACACACACACACACACACACACACACACACACACACACACACACACACACACACACACACACACACACACACACACACACACACACACTTATACACATTTATTTTTTGATTGCATCTGATCCACTGCATGTAACCGTTTCTTAAATTTTGGAATGCGTATCACAATTTTTCTTGAGCTAAACATTGTCTAGTAGTAATGGACAGGGAAATCTTCACAAGCAATGGGCGTATATTTGTAGCAGTTCATTTGTGATATTGTATGAACTTTTCTGTAGTTCTCATATCGATTCTCTATCCTCTGCCACTAAATAGAAATACTAACAAAAACTGCAACGGATCATAACTTTGATGCAGAGAACTCACAGTTTGATGTGAAGACTTCTCTTGAAAGATCCTTTTTATGCATCATAAATAAGTCGTTGTGGCTGAGTTGTTTCTAAGTTCTCAACTGGATTAATTATTGTCACTTTTGTAGTTGAACGATTGTATCTTCGTCTATCAATTCTTCAAATATGTTTATATTCAGGAATAACCTGAAACATCTTGAGTATTAGCAGTATCCATGTATTCGCTGTTATTTTCATAGTGAACTGAAGTAGTGAAGTTGTTATCTTTTAACATCGCAGTTTTAGTAATTCTATGATGTCACTCTCTTGTTTGTTTAGTATTGTCATTCGCTGATCCAGTTAACATGATGCATTGTATATGCACGTTGTTGTTGTTGTTGTTGGCACTCCGTCGCTTACAACGTCGAGGGTTCCAGTTGATCCGATCAACGGAACAGCCTGCTCGTGAAATTAACGTGCAAGTGGCTGAGCACTCCACAGACACGTGTACCCTTAACGTAGTTCTCGGGGGGGGGGGGGTAATCAGCGTGACACAGTGTGACATGGCTGGCGCTTTGAATTACAGGCACAACAAAAACAGGAAGTAAGAGTGAGAGAAAGTTGTGGTGGAAGAGTACAACAGGGTTCGTCACCATCCCCTGCCGGAGCCTCGTAGAGCTTTCGGTGTTTTCGCTCAATAAACACTCACAACGCCCGGTCTGAGAATCGAAACCACGATCCTACGACCGCGAGTCAGCTGCCCTAACCACTGGGCCATTACGCCTCCACATTGTATATGCACATTTGAACGTATAGTAAGATAACAAGATAACACAGTAAGCTGTGGTATCAGAACTATAGACGAAAGATAGTATGGTTTATCATTCAGTGTGATAGTAAGACAGTGGAGGCTATGATTTCAGAAAGATTTAGCTGCTTTTTCTAGCATATTGGGTAACCATTGAGAGATCACAACTAAATGATGAACAGCAGAGGAATAGATGAAAGATCTGCTGATAGTGTTTTTTATAGTTCTGTGTGGCAGTAAGTTATAAACACCATCTTGAAAGAAATCCACTCAACAGTTGAGAGAAAGCCAACCATTAAATATGGTTGAAAAGGATGATGAAGCCTAGTTGGAGAGGTCATGTGTGGCTAAGAGACGGATACCTGCTCACCTAAAGTGGCAAGTAAGACCTGCATGACCCGCCCCCCAGTTAGAATGATGATGATGACCCCGAAATGGGCTTAAGATCGATTACTGGTCTGTCGATCCAGTGGGGCGGAGTTCTATAGAGTTGTTGAGAGGAAAGGCCCCGAAACGGTGCACATTCTCTTCTGAAGACACCTGAAGCATAATGGCGCCCGTTATGCGGATTTTTCGATTAACTGCACTTGCATAAGCAGGCTGTTTCCAAGTCTCTAAATATATAT
>NC_068982.1:55314700-55326366 GCF_001194135.2 Octopus bimaculoides | reverse complement strand
ATATATATATATATATATATATATATATATATATACATATATTGAAAGTATATTTACTTAAACGGACGAGTTAATTGTTCGCTGTCGGATTATAACTGCCGTATAGGATTAAAGACTGACTCAATGATATTTAAGCATAAAAGAAAACAAACATTAACGAAATCTTGTTTTGCCTCGGGATCGACCAAATGAAAATTTTCATCGATGATGCCTTCAAATCATGACATCTGAGGAAGCGAATGGACAATAGAATAATCATTACATAATTCCATATATTATGGCATGCACTACTATAACAGTGTATGAATTGTATAACATTGTATGAGCTATAGTATAAATGATACCGTACGTTTACGAAAACATTTATAAAGTCAATTTGACTTCTCATTTCCTCATATTTCCGGCCATTTTATCAAGTTGAACTGTTAATTCCTTTATATTTTTTTCTCTTTCTGTTCTTTTTTTTTTTTTTTCGTTTTCTCTTCATTTTCCCCCCTCTTCATCCTTTCTGTCGAAGAGCGTAGGTTCGAAATATCAAAGATCTTTCCATTCTTCCCGAGCGTTAAACTAATACACCTGCTTGTTGCTCCTTCACTTGTCTTCGTCTTTTGTTTTCTGTAAATTTGAACTACACACACACGCACATATATACACATGCATATACATATATATCGTGTGTCTGTGTACGTGCGCGTGCATGTGTTTGTGTGTGTAAAAAGCTTTTGTTTATAAACGAGATGCAAATGATCTAAACACAAGAAGAAGAGTTTATATTCATCATTTGAAGATGAAACTTAACAAATTCCAACTATTTGTTTCATACTTTTGACCTCCATTACATGTTCTTAAGTCAATGTCATAATTGTGGTTTAGTATCGAGTGACAAAGTCATCGTTTTAAAATTAAGATTCAGTGTATCGACTTCATTAAAGTACTGGCATTTTAATGTTATCAATCTCCTAGGTCTAACCCATAATCTGACTCATTAGAAAGAGAGCCTACGAAATGCATATACGTACTGAGATACCAAGTTTGTTACCACTTCAAGGACGACAATGAAAGGAAATCGATATTGTTTTGCTGTGCACAATTGTCGCATATTTTCAGATGAAGGACACGAATATGTAATATTTAATTTGTAACTTTCCAAAGGGAATTAGTTTTTACAATAATACATATTTGCAAACTATGATAAATAATTTTTGCTGGGAGGAAGAGAAGCTAACATTTCGGTCAGAAACCTTCATAGAAGAGACAAGAAATGTTTAGTGATGTTTGCTTACGCAGATGATAGCGGTTTTTCTCGGAGTCTACTGCTACAATTTCGCAATCATAATATTGATTTTTATCATTTGGTACGAATCAAAAATACGTGAAAGATACAAGCAACTTTCCATCATGATATTCTTCAATTACAACGTTTATAACATAAGATAAACTTTGTCACTTTGAAATAAACATAATAAAAAATATTACTGACTTAGCCATTTTTTGTTTATAATCAATCTAAAACTTACTGTTTAGACAACATGTAAAATTGCCTTCTCTCTAGATTATTTGTTTGTCTTTTCTGAAGCATAGATTTAAAATAAAAGAGAAAAGACTAGTTATGAATTATTTATCAGGAAATAAAATAGTTCACAATTATAATAGTTTCAAATTTTTGCAAAAGGCCAGCTATTTCAGGAGACGGGGTTAGTCGATTACATCGGCCCCAGTGCTGAACTGATACTTATTTTATCGACCCTGAAAGTATGAAAGGCAAAGTCGGCGGAATTTGAACCCTGAACGTAAAAGTCATTTTGTCAGACGTGTTAATAATTCTGCCTGCTAGCCGCCTTAATGGTTGACATTAATAATGAGCTAAGCAAAATTTTGTTAAAACGTAAAAAGTAAAGAAACGCTATCGAAAGAGTAAATAAAAAATACTAAATAAAGACTAAATAAAAAGACTAAATGAAAACCAGGATTCGAAAACTTAATGGTGGCCACAACGTTGGTGAAAATTTAGGGAAGTTCTTAATCTGACTGAATTCGTACGCCGTGGGAATACGAAAATCTTGACGCTTGCCAACAAGGCTCATCGTTAGCACGTGAATTCACTCAAATATTAAATGAAAAGGAAGTAAAGAAGAATTGTAAAACATCGAAATCATAGTAAAATCTAAAAAGAAAATTCTGGCATAATTTTTGCTTAAATTCTATTATACATTGCTGCATCTATTCTTTGACTACTAGTAGCTCAGCACTGCATGCTAACCTGACATTCTTCAGTTATCCAGTGTCTCTGCTCTCTTTAGGATAACCAAAGTGTTAACCTTCTGGTTCCACAAAGAAGCAAGATTAATTAGTCATAATGTATGAAGAAGAAATATAAATGTTAAATTTGTTAAAGAGATGATGATATCCACAAACCAGTATTCTGTAACTGGTAAACATTGAGAAACGTGTAGTAAAGTCAGATTTAAATTTAAATCTATATCTTGCTAATAATGAATATTCGTTGAACATATAGCCTGGATATTATGCAACTCTTCAGACGATTTGAGCGAGACACAAAACAACTGTAAAGGAATAAACAGAAAATAGATTAAAATAGACGAACCTTTGTTTAACAAAGGAAATCTAAAGTGACTGAAAAGTGATTGCTGATAAGGTCAGAACAAACAAGCGACTCTTATAAATATCTAGGAGATTATAAGAGTCAACTCTGTTGGGAAGAAAAGGAGAATATGACATGTCAAAAACGGAATTTCAACACAGACTTCTAATATGTAGCTGAAGCGTTTCTGAAAGGCACATAATTAAATTGAACTGTAATATACAAACTGTTAGATGAAACAGAATATATGATGGTATTGAAGAATTAATGATTCATAGTTAGATTAGATTATCTCAAGTAATCAACTTTCGTCATTTACTCTATAACAGTAATCAATGAATTAATGGATTGGTACTAATTTAAGATGAAGAATAGAAAGTTGAAAATTGGATGGATGAGATGAGAAGTTGTAGTTTTCAATTCATTATACGTTTAGTTCTAGTTCTATATTTAAGAGATGGGGAATTATATATATATTATTTAAAGAAAAACCACAATTAAATAATTCAACAAAGAAGAATTCAACTCACACCTTCCAGAAAACAAATAGTTCACAAAAACCTTATTCAAAAAATCAATAAAATACAATAAGAATAACTAGTAAATGGTATTTTATTGATTTTTTGAATAAGGTTTTTGTGATATATTTGTTTTCTGGAAGGTGTGAGTTGAATTATTCTTTGTTGAATTATTTAATAGTGGTTTTTCTTTAAATTATATACATATATTTTATATTGGGAAATTTGATTTAGAATTGCTAAATTGAATTTTTCCCTGTAGGTTTTGGAATTTATTCCCTAATATTATATATATATATATATATATATATATACATATATTTATAAAATATCTCTTACAAATAACCTCTTCACATAATATAAAACTATTAAATATTGATACATTTACTAATACTAACATTAATTTAGCTAATACCATCCATCCCCCTAGAAATATTAATAACAAGGTTATTGTATCTGAAGTTAATTACAACAGAATCAAGTTTATGTCAAGTAACTCTAAAATTAAAAATTCTATATACCAGTGTAAAATTACTTCTGGTAATTGGCAGTACATCTTCTCAGTTATCTAGAAGAATTTCTAATCATTACTCTACGTTTATGGATAGGAATAAACGTAACAGTACAGGATTTAGTAAATTAATTTGGAGTGGATGTGTGGTAAGTAGCATGTTTACCAGCCACATGGTTCCGGGTTCAATCCTACTGCGTGGCACCTTAGGCAAGTGTCTTCTACTATAGTTTCGGGCTGACCAAAGCCTTGTGAGTGGATTTAGTAGACGGAAACTGAAAGAAGCCCGTCGTATATATGTATATTTATGTATATATATATGTATGTGTATGTATATGTTTGTGTGACTGTGTTTGTTCCCCAGCATCGCTTGACAACCAATGCTGGTGTGTTTGTGTCCCCGTAACTTAGCAGTTCGGTATAAGAGATCGATAGAATAAGTACTAGGCTTACAAAGAATAAGTCCTGGGGTCGATTTCTTCGACTAAAGTCGGTGCTCCAGCATGGCTGCAGTTAAATGACTGAAACAAGTAAAAGAGTAAAAGAGTATCTAAAAGACCACAATAAACAATTTAATTTAGATTGGTTGATTCTTTTAATCTGGATACCTTATGACAAAGGCAAGTAATTCTGTCGTCTCTGTAATTCTGAACTATTTGTTATTCTTTTTTCTAAAAATCCCCTTGTAAACACGGTTATAGAGCGTGCATACCGATGTAAACATTGGTAGGAACACACTTTTAGTTCATATAAGTGATATCTATCATTATATATAATTTAAACATTAAATTTCTTCTTACATTTCACATTCACTAAATGTATCTTTTTCCAAGTCTATGTAGTTTTATTTAATATACATATAGTTATATACTTCTCATTTATTTGGCTTCTTCTTTCTTTTACCCCTCCTCTTTCTATAGGCTACCTTTAACGTTATATCATCTAACGTTTTTACGAAACAAACTTAATAGCGTTCAGTTAATCACTTTACATATCCATCATATTCTGTTAAAATGTTTTATTGACGAGTTCCATTTCTTCATTTCCCTGAAGAGAAGATTGCATTGTTTTACACCATTTTGTTCCTTTGAAATAATACCAGTGATATCTTCGAAACACGTGTCGAAAGTAAAAAAAATTTGAATAACACCTGCGTTTAACTCCATTTATATATATCTTAAAGACGTCACAATTTTACTTTATACATTTCTACATATATATTGTGTGACGGCATAATTTTATTTTATATATTTCTATTTCGTTATGTATTTTATGACATCGCAATTTTGTTTTATTTATTTCTGCATATATATCTTATGACGTCATAATTTTATTTTATATATACCTTCATGTTTATATATTTTATGATGTCACATATATTTTATGATGGGCAATCGAGTGTTGTACACTAGACAGCCGGATGAGTATTAGTGCGCTAGGCACAATTATTGTATTATTAATAAAAAACTGAAGGCGGTGTGCTGGCAGAATCGTTAGCATGCCCGGCAAAATGATGCAGCATTTCATCCGTCTTTAACAAGCCTTTCATTCTTTCAGGGTCAAAAAAACACGAAAGGTGTTCATTAAAGAATTCCCCCGACCCACTTCTTAAGGACTGGGATAAACCAAACTTGACATAATTATTAGTTTTTCTCTATGTAGCCCACCCCACCCCAATGGTGACATACTTCTCCCATCGTTTTATGCAGCTGTGTAGACCTTGTCTGTAGAAATCGGTATGTTGCATCTGAAGCCAAGACTTTACCTCGGAATTAAGTTCATCATCATCCGAAAAGTGCTTCCCTTTCAAAAAAGACTTCATGGTTGGAAAGAGGTAACAGTCAGAAGGTGCGAGGTCAGGAGAGTAATGGGGATGAGGAAAGATTTCATAACCGCAGGAGTGTGCTTTCATCTGGACAACATGTGCATTGTGAACTAGGGCGTTGTCTTGGAAGAGACATACAACACGTTTCTGCTGGTTAGCATACCACACCTCTCTGCTTTCAAAGTGTCCCGCAGTTTTTGAAGAAGAGAAGCATAATATGCCTCGTTAATTGTGGTAGATTTTGCCAGAAAACCCATCATCACTACTCCGCGCAGGTTCCAAAAGACTGTGAGCATCACTTTGCCTGCTGAGGGTGGACACGAGCCTTCTTTGGAGGTGGTGAGTTGTCATGTTTCCATTGCTTCAACTGGACTCCAGGTCATAGTGAAGGACCCATGTTTCAACCTGTGTGATAAGTCTGCGGAAAAAGCCTTCCTCATTTTCTTGGTACATTGCCAAAAGAGCCTGGGATCAATTGACTCTTTCCTGCTTCTGAAAAGGTGTGAGCATCTGGGGAATCCATCGTGCAGACAACTTCCGCATGCGTAAATGGTCGTGAATGATTTTTTCCCACAGACCCTACACTTATCTTCATTTCTTAGGCTAGTTGCTGAAAAGTTATGTAATGATCTTCCAAAATGGCGGCTTCCACTTTATGGATGGTGTCGTCATCAATGGCGAAATGTGGTTGTCCAGGAATAGGAGCAGTTTCCACCAATGTCCGACCATATTTGAACTGGCGATGCCAGTGCTTGACTACGTTGTATGATGGTGCATCATCAGCATAAACTTCTTTCATCTCATCGAAAGTTTCTCCTGGTGTACGACCTTTGAAGCATAAGAAGTTAATCATTGATCTGTTTTAAACTGCCTCTATTATAACACCTTAATCCACTTCAGAAGCGGTAAAAGACAAACGAATACTAGTGGAAAGCTGCAATTTACAATGTGACATCTAGAGACATGTACAATTATACTTTAACAAGTTCCGTTTCCTGCAATACCGGTAGTGAGCGAGGGGAAATCTTTAATGAACACCCCTCGTAAGTGCTACTTAAACACTAGAGTCGATGTAATCGACTAACCCCACTCACGAAATTGTTAGCCTTGTGCCAAAATTTGAAACCACTAATAAAATATCGAAGTCGGCGAGCTGGCAGAACATTTATCACGCCAGGCAAAATGGTTTGCAGAGTTTCGCCCGTCCTTACGTTCTGAGTTCAAATTCCACCGAGGTCGACTTTGCCTTTCATCATTTCAGGGTCAATAAAATAAGTAGGATGCAGAGGGGCTGGCACGGGATCGCAAACGATGGAGAGTACTGGTGGACCTAGTCTGCTCTACGCACGACGAGGTCCCTGGAACCACTAACCTGGGATGACTCCAGCCCCATCAAAGCAAGAGCATAAAGCAAGCAAGAAGCAAGCGAGCACAGGTAAGCTGAAAGATAACATTGCAATATACTACTATCATAATGTTATTTATGATCCATTTATGATTTCATATTTTATTCCAGTATATTTCCACAATATTTTATTTGCATGTATAGAGTCACACATTCCGCTCCAACAAAACCTTTTTAAAACATTATAATGAGTGTGTGATGAAATCACTAAGCAGAGCGCGTCTTATACGCTGGCATATACAGTAATTTTTGTTTTGTTAATCACAACAGATTGTATATTTTCAGTAGCATTCACAGATCCTGAGTTTTTGTATAAATTGTATAATCCGAAATCCAGTGATCTTAAGATAGTTCTCGAACTATTAAATATAAGTAGTTATGTAGTATCAGATGACTATTGTCTTTTGTTACTACTGTAACAATAGTAAACAAAATGAAAAAGGAAAAAAAAAAGACGAAGAAAACCAAATATAAATGTTACGATGTACCGAATCACAAATGTCTTCATTTTAAACAGCCAAAACCTTAGTAAATTTCAATAGAATTCAAACAAAGAACTTTATAATTAAAGGCCAACTAGCCTAATATAACGAGGCTTTGTCTCTTGTTCAAGTAAAATTGTACTGATCTAGTTTCGTGCTTTTCTCGTAAAGAGCGAGATATAAAACATGGAGTTCAATGCATTTAGCACAAAAGAAATCATTGGATAATTATGTACTCGTATTTGTAACAAACTACAAACGACTGAAAGAGAATCAAAAAGAAAGGAGAAAGAGAAACTGAGAGAAAGTGCGTGCGCCTCTTAGCTTAATGGTACAGAACGCTTAGCTGGAATTTGAGAGGTAGAGGGTTCGATTCTCCGTAGCGACTTGCTGGTCACTTTTTCTCGTCTTGTAAGGGTATTTACCCAATTTTCTGGGCTGTTTTCACAGCTATTCTGCGTTCGGAGTTTTCATTTATTTTCTATAGAATATATACATACACACACACACATATATTATATGTATATTATATATATATATATATATGAAAATTTTCGGATGATTGATGTAGGGTACCAAATTCACTCACAGGGCATTTGTTGAACCGGGGCCAAAGCACCGTGTTTTGGAACTGAACCCCAAAGGCTGTGGTTGCAAAGCGAATTTCTTAACCTTACAGGTATGCCTACTCCTATCAATGCATACATACACACACACACTCACACATACACATATATAATTATATATATATATATATATATACCAAATGCACACTGTCACATACACACACATACATGTAAGACAGAGAGAGAAGGAGAAGATAGGTAGAAGAGTCAGCGATGACAACAGAAGAAATCACATTTTCACTGCAAATAGAATAAACAGCTGTTGTCATGTCTTCTTAGGAAAAGCGACTATAAAAGATTTCTTTCCATAGCTACGATTGTTAAGTGCATGCACTTTGTTACCGATGCCAAACTAACTATATGCTCACCTGTGAAACTCCCTTACTTGCTTTTGCAGACTGACTGTTCTTTGTTGTGTGTCTGTGTATGTGTAACTACATGCAAGAGTATGTGTGCATTTGTACGTGATTACGGGAGCATTCTGTTGCGTATGCTGGTATCTGAAATGTTGATTAGTGTACTGTCTGGCTGTTGATCGCAATGTCGAGTTCACACAGGAAAAGGAGCATTCGTCGAGGTGAAAGCGGGCAGTTCGAGAGACAAGGAGCCAAATGGACGCAGTATATCTAGTTCTGAACGTCTAATGGTGCACAATCGTAATTTTTCAATATTTGATTATAATATTGTGTATGTATGTCTATATACGTCCATATTCATGAAAATATGAGCACAGACATACATATATTGTTGTAGATGTCTGTATTCATTTACGTCCACACTCACATATGTATATGTATATATAAATGCATATATATGCATGTATGTATGTATGTATGTACGTATGTATGTATGTGTATATACATATCTGTATGAGAGAGCGTGTGTATGTTTTGTTTTCATATATGCCTATAAAAGACTTTGTATGCGCACGAAAGTAACACAGACACAAAGATGGGTTTACAAAAGAATGGTATTACAATTAAGGTATTATACTTTGTTGTTTTATTGCTATAGATAGCCTTAGTCTTTGTTAAAGAGATTTGTGTATTTCCAACTGCTGTATTTGCCATCAGTTCTGCGAAAGGAGTTAAATTGTGAACCCTAGCATCTTCCATTGTTCTCAAGCTAGTCTTTAAATAAGCAATCCCTGTCTTCCTTTCTTACACGCATAAATAGATGTGAATGTTTATATTTTAAAAATATCTCACCAGAGTGAAGGAGCCGGTTTCCAACATCGAGGCAAAACTCTTTAAACTAAATTTAGACAACATCAGTTATATTTGTTTACATGGATGCTTGTATATGTGCATCTATATATCTGTGAAAATGCATAAATGCATAGGCGATAGCATGTTCTTTACAAGTAGGTATTTATGTATCTATGCATATGTGGAGGCGCAATGGCCCAGTGGTAAGGGCAGCGGACTCGTGGTCATAGGATCGCGGTTTCGATTTCCAGACCAGGCGTTGTGAGTGTTTATTGAGCGAAAACACCTAAAAAAGCTCCACGAGGCTCCGGCAGAGGATGGTGGCGAACCCTGCTGTACTCTTTCACCACAACTTTCTCTCACTCTTACTTCCTGTTTCTGTTGTGCCTGTAATTCAAAGGGTCAGCCTTGTCACACTGTGTCACGCTGAATATCCCCGAGAACTACGTTAAGGGTACACGTGTCTGTGAAGTGCTCAGCCACTTGCACGTTAATTTCACGAGCAGGCTGTTCCGTTGATCGGATCAACTGGAACCCTCGACGTCGTAAGCGACGGAGTGCCAACATCTGTGCATATGCACATATGTGTGTTCATGTATACAATTGTCTACGTCATGTTTCGTTGCGTTCATATTCGTTAAACACTTCATTCCACGTAAGGTCTGCGATCCATTCGGCATTTGACGTCTGGAATACAGTCCCCATTTTCGGGCACTATGATGGAGAGAATGAGCCAATGTATAACACAAACATTTCATCACTATAAACAAATCACCTCTGAAGGTTGTTCGAGAAGAAATTGCGGAAACTCTCGCCCGTTGCCTACAACTGAAGAGTCCGTCAGTAAGTGTGTGTGAGCTTGCGTTCGTTCGGACATGCTTGCATGCGTGTACGTGTGTGTGTGTGTGTGTGTGTGTGTGTGTGTGTGCATACTTGCGCGCGTATGTTTGTATCTCTGTATGTGCACGTCTATATACTGCAGGCTAAATGTCTGAAATGTTTTTACAATAATGTTTTTGTCATCGTGTTTTCAGACAAAGTATTTGTAATGATTTTCTTATGGTCGTAATTTCAAGTTTACGACAGTTACCGCCGCAATTTTGAATAAAAGGTTTCGTTGATGGCTACGAGGAGAAAATAACCAGTTATTTTACAAGGTTGATAATTGTAGCTTTTATGTTGGAGGTAGTATTTATCACCAATGAACAACATGCGCTTATTCATGCTGCAGAGTATGTATGTATGTATGTATGTATATACGAACGTACGTACATATGTCTGTGCATTTGTGTGCATGCGTGTGTATGAATTTATGTGTGTATATATGTATGTAGGTATATATCTTGGAATCTTAGGTAAGTGACTTTCATTACTGCCTTGGATAGCTCAAGCTTTCATCAAACTAGTTAGCATTCTTGCGTTTAGGGAAACCTTATTCAGGCAGTGGCTGCTTTGTACATTGTTTCACGCAACGCTGCACAGTAGCCATCAGCTTGTATGGTGTCTGCTGGTGGAGTGTCAAGTAGTATTTTTAATTGACAAGTCATATTCATTGCAAGTGTATGTTGCACCTCAACAACTTCTTGGTTGCTGATGTTCACTCGCTTTGGTGTAATTCCGTGTCACAGCCAGCTTGCATGTGGTACATATTAATACAATGTCAATGTAGAGAAAAAAAAACGCAATAGAGGGCATTAAAACGTTCGGACAGATAGACGACACAAAAGCGGACAAGAGAAACAACAATTAGAAGGACAGGCAAAAAAAAAAAAGACGGGCCATTCTTGGCTTTCTTTCATCAATCAAGTACCAGAAGTCACGACCATATATATATGTGTGTGTGCGTGTATGTGTGTGCATATATATGTATATACATGCACTCATGCTGTATTTTCCCAGCATACAACTTAACATAGAGTGTTGTGTAAACATGTAGTACAAACATCGTCTACCATCTTTTTAAATCCTGCTGAATTCCACATGGAATTTTTGGTCCTTCAAAGTCGACTTTGTGTATAGGTCGATCTACCTTTTTTGGCAGTAAATTTTGTATATATATATGTAAATATATAACCATCCATCATGGAGTTATTATTAAAATATAGATATGCAGGGCAGGGAAATCATCAATTTTGAATTTACGGGCCGATAAATTTCTTAACGTCTTCCTCACGTGGTATTGATGTTCACATGGTCAAAATTAACGTGAGTTATTTAGACATTAACAAATTTATTAGAATATTTAGCTGAAGATCAGAATAGAGTATTATGTACTCTTAACTGTGAAACAATTGTACTAAATTAACTAAAGGCAAGTGTTTTTTATTCTTCTCTATTGTTTTTTGTTCTGTGTGTGTCAAAAATATCGCTATCAATCTGGAGTAATAATTTGTAGTTTTGAAATCAGTAGTTCTTTGACTGCTATTTCTGAATTCTCAGTATGTTGGAGAAGCAGGTTACTGTCAATCCCTATACATTTATGATTATAA
>NC_068982.1:55307131-55309264 GCF_001194135.2 Octopus bimaculoides | reverse complement strand
CAGGATCATCAGCGTTGTCTGTCGATTTATAAAATATAATTTCCAGAACTAGACACAAGACGTTCACCCGAAAGGGAGCACGTGTTCTACAAATTACATTCAGTGTATCCCTTCAAATGTCTTCAATCTGGCGCGCTAAGTCTGGTATTTAAAATGACAGATCTATCGGACTTTCAAAGAGGTCAAATTGTTCGGCTGTTTTCGTATGGCAGGCGCTAGCGTAATGAAAACAGCCGAAATGTTTGGTGTATCAAGAAGTACTGCCGCGATAGTAATGGCAGCCTTTGAGAAAGGGGGCAAAACCTTCTCGTCGAAACAAAGCTCCGGAAGAAAACCAAAACTTTCAGATAGGGATCGTCGGACTCTTACGCGAATTGTTAGAAAGGATCACAAAAGTACAGCTCCGAAAATTACTGCAGAGTTTAATGACCACCTCAAGAACCCAGTTTCCACAAAAACTGTTCACCAGTAGCTGCTCAAAGCCAGATTTCACGGGAGGGCTGCAATCAGAGAGCCACTAATTAAAAAAAAAAACAACCTTGCAAAGCGTTTAGAGTGGAGTAAAAACCTACAGAATTGGTCCCTAGAGCAGAGTAAAATTTTATTTTCGCGGACGAGTCATCCATTACCTTATTTCTGACCACCGGCCGAGTATACATTTGGAGACAGCCAAATGAAGCATTTGACCCAGATTGCTTTCTTCTAACTGTTAAACAAGGAGGAGGATCTGTGATGATCGGGGTGGGGGCTATATCTTGGAAATCCGCCGACCCAATGGTTTCCCTTCATGACAGAATTAATAGCCAAGAATATTTAAGCGTTTTATCTGATTAAATCCTATGGTTGCGTAACTGTTTACGGAGAGAAACACAATCTTTCAGAATGATAAAGCACCAATTCACACAGCTAAAGTTGTTACTGAATGGCACAAGGAACATTCTAGTCAAGTTGAACATCTTATCTGGCCACCACAATCCCCAGAACTCAATATTGCTGAACATTTATGGTGCATTTTATAAAAACAAGTAAGGAGTGGATATCCTCTACCATCTTTCATTACAAGAACTGGAGACTGTCTTAGCTGAAGAATGGACAAAAATTCCTTTCTAAACAATTCAAACTTTGTACGAGTCCATACCTCGAAGAATTCAAGCTGTAATTACTGCCAAAGGCGATCGTACCCCATGTCAAAATAAATTTGTTTGAAATTTTAAGGTGTTTCCATTATTTTGTCCAACCCCTGTATATATATACATATATATATATAATTGTATACCTATGTACATATATATAATGTGTATACATGTGCATGCATATATGAATATATATGCGTGTATGTGTGTGTGTGTGTGTGTGTGTGTGTGTGTGTGTTTAGACAGACATGCAGACACAAACGTACATATTCGAATATAATCCAAATATGTATGCGTATATTGAATAAGAAATACTATAATGTGGGCAAGGTTAGATTCATTTACAAATCGTCCTACCAACATGGAACTTTATTAAATTCAATCTATTCGAAGCTTTTTACTCTTCGGTATGTATTAATATTTTTATTTTAACGAGCTTTCCTGAATCACTTTCTCTATGTAATATCGCGTTAAAAGCACATAGAAAAAGTGTTTATATACCTCATACTTGCTAAATAATGGGAAACTTCATAAATAATCAGTGAATATAGATAACCTTTGGTGCTTATAAATAGAAATAAATATGAAGCTATATTAAATGATTTTTGAATAGAGTTTCACATTGTTACATTGTAGATACACACACGCATACACACATGTAAACACATATACACATTAAACATGCGCGTATGAGAATGTCCGTGGTTATATGTGTGTGTGTGTTTGTGCGTGTGTTTGTGTGTGTGTGTGTGTGTGTGTGTGTGTGTGTATTAGCGACAGAAGCAGTATTAAAACCTGGAGGTGATATTTATGCACACTTAAAAGTCGTTGTTCTGTTAGCACAAAGAATACTGCCGTAGTTACAATGAAAGAAACTCATGTTGACTTTTGGTGCGCATATACATACGTATACATATACAATTGGATATATATATATATATATTTTTTAATTTCTTTTTTTTAAGTTTCAGCTTAGAGCTGCGGCCATGCTGATGCACCA
>NC_068982.1:55301521-55307031 GCF_001194135.2 Octopus bimaculoides | reverse complement strand
TGGATAACATCAGTGGTGTGGAGAGGGGAGGCTGGTATGCATGGGTGATTGCTGGCTTTCCATATACAACCTTGCCCGGATTTGTGCCTCTAGGTTAACTTTCTAGGTGCAATCCCATGGTCATTCATGACGTAAGGGGTCTCCTCCTATATATATGTATACATCAGCGCCCAAGCATATAGACATTTATTAGGAATGGGCATATATTTATTTATTTATTTATGTGTTTCAGCCAAGTGGCTGCGGTCATGCTGGTGCCATAGATATTATACACGCGAACAATAAGCACAGCGGTCACTCGCAAACGAATATAACCCGGTAACTACATAGGCACTTAGAGTACGTGCCTATATAAGCACACATACACGCACATACACATTCACAAATACGTAAAATAGGCGTGGTTGTGCGCTTTGGAAACTTAGTTCGCAACTCCGTGGTCTTGGGTAAAGTCCCACTGCATGGCACCTTGGCTAACTGTCTTCTGCAATGACCCCGGAGCAACATAAGTCTAGTGGATTTGGTGAGAAGTAAGTGGATTTGTGGAAATATATATATATATATATATATATATATATATATACCTTTCTTTTTTTTTTATTCTTATACTTGTTTCAGCCATTTCATTGCGGTCATGCCGGAGCACCGGCTTAAGGGTTTTTAATGGAACAAATTGACGCCAGCATTTATTCTTTTAATTTAGAATGAATTTTGACCGTTCACCTGTTTGGTAGCAAGGTTATGAAGCAAAGCATCTTGGTTTGTTCATCATCCTTTAAATCTTATGAATGTCTTACTGATTTTTGTAGTCCCAGATATCGCGATTATTTGTAGTGTATGAAATAACGATTTGCGTTTTTTCCCTAAGGACCCAACTCCAGACAGTTTGATATGTGACCCGTTGATTCAGTAATAACATATGAAGTTGAAAGTGTAATTTGGGTACGGGATTTACAAGATCCTTGTCAATTGTCTATAGATGTCCTCTTTCTTTTGTATATATGAATGTATGTATGTATGTATGTATGTATGTATGTATGTATGTATGTATGTATTTCCCATGTGATGAACTGTAATCAGATGATTTACGGAATTTTACGTTTGTCAGATATTTAGCAACAAGCCACTTCAGTTTTCGTTCTTGTTTTGATTTGTGAAGATAACATTGACTTTGACTCAGCCAAAATATTTATAAATTGTCTAACGGTGATGGCCATACGGAAAAACAACAACCATACACTCACACACGCAACACTTAAACACACACACACACACACACACATACACGCACGCACACACACACACACACACACACACACACACACACACACACACACACACACACACACACACACACACACACACACACACACACAGAGGACAGAGGTAAACCATTAAAGTGTGTGCGAGTGTTTGTATATGTGTGTGCGTGCTTGTATGTGAGTGAGTCAGTGTATACGTATATATATGTATAATATGTATATATATATATATATGTGTGTGTGTGTGTGTGTACATATATATATATTATATATATATATATATATGTAGATATGTGTGTGTGTTTATATATATATATATATATATATATATATATATATATATATATATATATATATATATATATATATACATATACTTATACACACACATATACATGTATATATATGCAGAGCGGAAGTGAGGGGAGAGAAAGAGTGTGAGAGAGGGAGAGCGAGAGACATATAGACAGATAGATTGATAGATAGATAGATAGATAGATAGATAGATAGATAGATAGATAGATAGATACATTGTTGACATTACAAGCACATGCTATTTCTTAAAAAAATTCGGGAGATATTAAATCATTCATTTTAACGGTAGAACTCGATATAGATAAAGCAATAAATAAATAAATAATAGTATGTAGAATACTGGCTTAAAAAGAACTTTGTTTCTTTCCAAGGAGCTTTTTAACCAATATTTTTCATTGAATTATTTTGTTCGTTTCAGTCATTAGACCAAAGCCATGCTAGGGCACTACCTTGAAGGATTTTAGCCGTGACGAATCACCCCAGTCTTTATTTATGCTTAAGTCTAGAACTTATTTCATCTCTCTCTCTTTTATCGAAACGCTAAGTTACGGGGACGTAAACACAGCAACAGTTTGTCAACCGTGGTAAGGGACAAACACAGACACACGGATATATATCATTTTTAATATTGGTTTCAAATCTTGGCACGAGGCCAGGAATTTCAGAAGAGGGATAAATCGATAAGATCGAACCTAGTAGTGCTCAAGGGTACTTATTTTATCGACCCCGAAAATATGAAAGGTAAAGTCGACCCCGGCATGCTAACGACGCTGCCAGCTAGCCGCCTTGCTTCATTCTTAATGTTAGCAACTGATAGTGAAAGTATTACCCGTAGACACAATACAGTGTTAGTGAGAGGATACAAAACACCAACCTCTCACTTGGTAGATTATTGCATTGTAGACGAAGCAAGTCGCTCTCGATGGAAAGACGCAAATAAATGAACAATAGCAAGTGTAACACTTACAGAAGTATCATTGTTTAACATTAGGACGTTCCTGAGGAAGTAAACTTACAATAAAAAAGAAAGAAAAAACACTACAGCTATGGGTATCCTCTGTTTTTTTGTTTTTACTCAGAAATATAGTTCAATGTGTTTTGTGAAGTAGTAGGTTTTGGTCTGAGGAAGATTTGGCTGCCTTTTTGTGTAAAAGTTTGAGCAACTATGTACGGCTTCTTCGTTGGTGTGAAACTGATAAAGTAATAGGAAACTATATATATATATAGTAAGAAAAAGAAGGACGAGAATTTCGATTATCCCCAAGTGGTGAGTTGCAGTCTGGGGAGTTAGGTGGTCAGATGTTAGGAGTGATGTGGACACAGAAATTGTCTGACTACCGTGACTGGGTTCTCCTGCTTGTGCAGAATGGTACAGAGTCCTGTTGTCAGATACAAGGTTTTCCAGCAGCCAGCCTCTCCTCTTGATCCAGGGCAGCACTACCTCCTCCAGGTACTTGATGTAGGCCTTCGTGTTGAGTCTGCAATCGTGTGGGAAGGTGAATAGAGGCATAACTTCACCATCACTAATGATCACTCCAAACACCATGACTGGATTTTGACTGGATGTTTGATTGTTATCACTCTCGGTCCTCACATTGCACTGTCCTCAGATTGACACCCAAACACTCTGAAATGTTCGTATTCGAGCTTCCGGCGCGAATGCCAAGCAGTACAGCATGTCGTTTCGAAACTTCTGTCAGAATGAATTGCGTCATGGTGCTGTTTTTCTAATAGACGGTCCCCGGCTGACTCTACTAGATTTGTCACTTGATATTCCAAGTTTAAATCCTGCTGGCATCACTCTCAATCTTCTGGGATTCGATGAAATCAGAAGCAATCGAGTTCAGGCCCAAATATTCGACCATACGCATCTCACATACGTTTGGGGGCCTTTTACCAAAATGAGAATGTCTTATTAATGTAAATGGAATGAAATGACTTACATGTATTTTGTCTGAATATTAGCAGATAGTGAAAATGGACTGGTTTCGAATAGGCATCAAAAATCCAATCTTAGATTTAACGTGACGAGATTTAACGCTTTACATTATTCTTGTCTTAATTAAAACTAACAAAGTCAAGATTTCTTATACCAGCATAAGATCACATAGTTATCAGTGAAGAGAATAGTCGCCTAAATTAATACTAGCATAATCAGTTGAATGGGTAGCAAGTAACATACAGAAAGCTGTAGGTTCACTTGTTAAGATATTCTGCTAGCCAGTTTCGATTCTCGGTTGAGGCAATTTTCAGGAGACTAGATTGAAAGAGGAAGTCAAATACTGTTTGATTTAAACTTAAGATTTAAAACCATGGAATTAAATGTTGAAAATCATTTACTTTTGCTCTTTATTTTTAAAGACATTGCAATGCCCTTTTACGCATGGTAAGAAAACAATTTTCCATATTGGCATAAAATTATCAACTTATAAAATGAAGGAGGTATATTCAATCAAGTTGGCATACAATCTAATACTGGTATTTAATTTGTTGGCCTCGGAATGATAAAAGAAAACGTAGATCAGATCCTGGTGGGATTTTAACATAGAAACAGAGACGTAATTAAATACTGCAAGCCATTTTGTTTGGTACTCTGTAACTTTTCCCATCAAAAACCTACTCATTGCTGTTACTAATAATGATAACTAATAATTTAGCGGAGAATACCGTTGAAATTAGCAGGAATGCCACACTGTTGGAGTAAATATTTTATGCAGGATTTAGTTTCACCCTACTAATCACTAAATTCAAATTTCGTTTGGGTCAATTTTGTTTCTTATTTCTTGGTGGTCTATGAAATTAACACCAGTAGTAAAAGCGGATAGATTCAACATTTCTCTCTCTCTCTCTCTTTCTCTCTCGATACACACACACACACACACACACACACACACACACACACACCACCACCACCACCACCACCACAGCCACCGCCGCCGCCGCCGCCACCGCCACCATTACCCATGCAAACATTAGACATTTGATTAGAGACTTCTCAATATAAATCTTTATTATTTCAGTCGTTAGAGAAAGGAAAAAACAAAAGCAAAAAAACAAAAAAACAAAAAGAAAAAACGGGAGCAGGAAGTGAAGGGGACTGCAGTTCCCAGAACCTTTTTAATAGGCTTATGCTAGTGAAATTAATGTTAAATTTGAATTGCTGCTGTTAAGTGGTTGGAATGAAAACGCGAAACAGGAAAAGAATTCGAATGGGATGCATTTCTGGGAAAGAGTCAAGGGTGCAAACTGTTTAGATAGGGTTTAGGGTAGGAGACACAGTGTCACCAATTACAGAATGCAACCCCTGTCAAACCTAAAACAAAAATGCAATTCATTTCTTTATTTTATGTTATTTTTATGCATGCTTTTTAAAAATCGTTCGCCATTTTCCCTACAAAATTAAAACACCAACAACAACAAAAAAAAGAAGGGTTTTCGAAAATTAGCATCTTTTTCTTGCTTTGTTGTTTGGTTTTATTGTTTGTTTTTTCTTCGCACACATCTACTTCCCGATACGAATGTATATCTGCAAAAATTAAAGTTAATGCATGTATATAGTTATAGATGGACATAAAGGTGATTATGTAAGTATAAATGAACACACACACACGCACGTACACACACACACACACACACACACACACACACACACACACACACACACACACACACACACACACACACGAGGAGGAATAAATTGGTGACTGAGATAAATTACTGAAGATTCTAGAGCACACATATGGGATATGTGTGTGTGTGTATGCGTGTGTGTGTGTGTGTATGCGTGTGTGTGTGTGTGTGTGTGTGTGTGTGCGTGTTTATAATATCTATCTATCTATCTATCTATCTATCTATCTATCTTTCTATCTATCTATCTATCTATCTATCTATCTATCTATATATATATATATATGTATGTATATATATATGTAT
>NC_068982.1:55292951-55298977 GCF_001194135.2 Octopus bimaculoides | reverse complement strand
ATATACATATATACTCATAAGCCTCTATACAATTAGAGCATATATTTTCCTACATACATACATATATATATATATAATTCATAAAAAGTATAATGCTCTTAAGGCCTCAATTTACTCACGTGCAACATCTTTCAGAGCTAGTCGCTCATTCAGTTCTTAACCATCTTTGAAGAGGGCTGGTCCCTAGCTACATTTTGGCATTAAAAAAATTGAGATTTGATCCAGTAGAAAATAAGTTTGCATCAAAATTTGTAGCAACGTTATAGGAGAGTAAGTAACGCTTACTAATCAAGTTTACTTCTTTATTTTAAAATCAAAATATATTTGTCTTAGCTTCAATGATAGAAAACATGAAGACTTATAGTCTTGGTCACATGCAACAAAAATGTGTATAAAAAAGTTGTGAGGTAAAATATCATGAAAAAATATAAGGTAAATAATTGGATATAAGTATAATTAATTTTATATTTTAAAACAGACTATATTTTAATTAAGCTTAAATAATAGAGCTCAATTCGAGGAATTTCATGGTATCAATCTCATGCAATGCTGTTTTAAAAGAAAAAAAGTTATGAGTGTTTATTTATCAAACTTGAGGGTGATAATATAGTTCTATAAAGGGACTTTTAATATATGTCACTGGCGTCTTTGAGGTAAGGAAAAAAATTATCGATGGCATCGCTAATTGACACATTTGGCACATTATTAATTAGCATAATAGCATAGCCTGGAAAAAACATGGATTACATGGAAAAATGCGAGCAAGAGGAATAATGTTCTTAAGATTATAAACCTGGAAAATTACAGGACGAGTTATTACACTTGGAAAAGTTCAGGACAACTTATTACATCTGGTAAAGTACAGAAGAAGAAAATTTTTACTTAAAATATTGCAGCTAAGAATAAAATTTGAATATTACAATTACTTGTTTTTAATTTACAAAGTAACAATATAATTAATAAAGGTACCATCATTTTGTTAAAATATTGACGCACTAGAATACTTAACAAATGAGAGCCAGAAATACCAATATAGCTAAAGTTTTCTGCAAAGCAGAATAGTTTATATGGTAGGCAAATTCATTATGTAAAAAATAGTCATTGGCTCAAGACTAAAAATGTGAAGATTTGGCAATAAATAACTTAGGTAATAACTCAAGGAAATTTTACACACACACACACACACACACACACACACACACACACACACACACACAAATAGATATGAGGCACTCGTTACAAGTTTGCTTTATTTGGGTTCTGAGCTACTTGACTTTTGGGAATTATCTATGTTTTCTTTGGTTATTTATTAACCAAGCAGTTTTCTGAAATCTTTAAATCTGTATTGTGTTCGTCTCGAAAGAAATCTAGATACAGAATCAAGGGAGAGATAATCGTCTTTTTTTTACCTCAAGAAGTAAAAACATGTGAAGTGAGTGAGAGGACATTTGTGTAATAGCTGATTGTTTGAACAGTGTGTTTTTTAACTGCTTTTCTAGACCTTTGAGGACACTGTGGCTTATCGTACGGGCACGTAAAATTTCCCCTGTTCTTAAAACTTATTTCGCTATTAATAGCGAGTGGATTATTGTAAATGTACCGGAACGGGTGATCGAGGATGGGTTCTGTTGCAGCTATTATATAACATGTACAATTGAAGATTTGATCATCAAGTCAGAATTTAAGATAGAATACATTAGTGTAATTTCTTTATACATTCTGAGGGTGGGGTGGGGAGGATTTAAGCTTGGCCCAACAAATTGACAAAATATTTATTTATTAGATTCGAGCTGGAGGAATCGTTAGAACGTCGGAAAAAATGCCGTGTGGTATTTCTGGTGTATTACGTTCTGAGATCAAACTTTGCGTTTTATTCACCTCCCCTACAAGTTCGATAAAATAAAGCGCCAGTTACTTGCTAGGCCGATGTGCCTCCTCCTTTCATAATTGCTGGTCTTGTACATAGATTGAAAACAATTATATTGTCCCCAGCTCAATGATTTTAAACGTTAAATCACGGGTATTGTCGTGTTACGAAAATGTCCCATTCCATAAAAAGTAACGAGAAATCCTTTAACGCGAAATATTTTCCATTGACTTCACCTTTCATCGCCTTTAATAATTATTTTTAATTTAGGCACAAGATCAGTAGTTTTGAGGGGAAAGGGTTAGCAATAGACTGGTACCTTATTTTATCGATATTGCGGGATAGGCAGCCAGAATGTATAGAGTCGTATCTAAATGTGCCAGATACTTCATCGGGCACCATGCTGCTTTTGTCATTCACTCCACATCTTCTACAACTAAAATCATATCTAACACAAGCGTAAGGCCACGATTCTTTATGGCAGATTATAATCGATCCCTGCAGATGACTGGTACTTATTTTGTTGAATGAAGAATAAAATCGACCCCGGCGGAATATAAAGTGAGACGATAAAAAGAGGCAATTAACTACAGCAAATCGCTCTTCCTGTTAATCATTCCAGCATTGTATACTTAATGTTAATTATAGCAAAACCGATTCACAAACAAGTCAGTGAGGGAGCTGTTAAATGGTTGCTCAATCTGCCATAAATAGCAGCCAAATATGTCTCTAATCACACCTTACTCCCTAAAGAATGAACTCGTTGAATAATATGGTCTTGGGTCCTCTGCACATTCGAAAAAGACGGGATAATCACAGCTGAAATACATTTAATCATAGGTCCACACGATTAAGGATCAGTGATCTGGGAATATATAACAACAAGGAATTCATTTTCCATATTGAATCTCTATAATATTTTATCTTTTACTCGATCTCCATCATATCTGATTTCAAATTTGATCTAAAAATAAACATTAAACACACCAGCCAATTGTTGAAGCGGCCTTGCTTGAAACCCAGCCATCCCTCCTACAAGCCATAGCCAATATAAGTACGTTGAACTGAAAACTGTAAACTAACAAAACAGTCGTGAATTTCCAACAAGCGACTTTATAAGTTTATCAGATGGCATAGACTTCATTTATTTCTAATTCCACTTCTGTTGTTTCTACTTCATTTCATATTATCTCTACTATCGTTATCCAACATGTGATGCTATAGTCTAACGTTTCTACACATCTTTCAGGGCATCTGTGTATCAATGTTTACTGCTGCTTCTCCTTCTGCTGCTGCTGCTGTTGTGTGTGTGTGTGTGTGTGTGTGTGTGTGTGTGTGTGTGTATGTGCGCGCGCGCTAATTTTCCTTGTATCTTCGCATGTATCTACGTGAGTATATTTTTATAAGAGAAAATAAAAACCTAAATGGATGCGAAATGTTTCTTGGGGATTAATTCAACATGATAGATACTAGACTCTTTGTCTCTGTTTCTTTCCATCTTCCCACCATCTTGTTTTTCACTCTTTCTTTTTATCTCGATATATATAAGCATACATACATCACTATCATCCTCCCCCACCTCTGTTTATATGTGTGGGTATAAATAAACAAACTCGCACGCATTTATGATAGTAGTAACATAAAAAAAAACGTTGTTATATCAGAAATTAAGTTAATAAATTTGAAATCAGTAATGAACGCATTAAAAAATAACATTACCAATACGGTAAAGAGGCGAACTGGTAGAATCGATACCAGGCCGCGGTATGTGCTTAGCGGCACTTCGTCCGTCTTACGTTCTAAGTTCAAATTCCGCCGAGATTGAATTTCGTTTTCTTCCGTTTGGGGTCGATAAAATAAGTACCAGTTGAACAGTGGGTTCAATGTAATCGACTTACCCACTCCTCTGATATTGCTGGCTTTGTGGCAAAATTTGAAACCAATATTATAATATTGTAAATTGGCAGAATCGTTAGATCGTCGAACGGTGTTTACATTCTGAATTCACATTCTGCCGGATTAACATTGTCTTTCATTTTTCTGGAGTCAATAAAATTGTACTCTCTCTCTTTCTCTTTTCCTATCTCTCTACCTCTGTCTATCTGTTTCATTGTATACACACACACACACACACACACACACACACACACACACACACACACACACACATATACGTACACACATTATGTGTGTGCATATATGTAATATAAATATATGTACTGTTCTATATTTTTGAGATGAAGAATTCTGTATATTATTTACATTATTTATATTGGACGGATATGTGTCCTCATCTTGTTTGTTGTTACCACAACGTTTCGGCTGATTTACTCCCCAGCCTTCATCAGGTATTCTGGTAGAATTTGGAACCTAACTATGGGTTCTCATTCCTAACGTATTTTTTGCTGATGTTATTATTATTATTATTATTATTATTATTATTATTATTATTATTATTATTATTATTATTATTATTATATAGTGTAATGGTTAAGAGCGCGTTCTACTAACTCCAAAATTGCGAGTTAAATTCCAAGCAATGCCTTGAATAAATAATAATAATAATAATAATAATGATAATGATAATAATAATAATAATAATAATAATAATAATAATAATAATAATAATAATAATAATAAAAACATCAGCAAAAAATACTTTAGGAATGAGAACCCGGGGTTGGTTTCAAAATTCCATCAGGACACCTGATGAAAGCTGGAGAGTAAATCAGCCGAAACGTTGTGGTAACAACAAACAAGATGAGGACACATATCCATTCAATGTAAATAATGTAAATAATATATGTATATGCATATATCTTTCACAAGAATAACTTTGACAGTGTCTTCTAAGTTTCAGCCTGCTTAACCTTCATTAGATAGTCCGATGAAAGTCAAATAGAGCCGAAACTGTCGTGACTATTCTTGTATGAGAATATGTATGCTACAGAAAGCATTGAGTAATCCTTTAGTTCGAAAGTAGGCACCCCAATAAACTCGAAACCTTGTGGCTATATAAGAAAACCAATATTTCAATATTTTGGTATTATAAATATATCCTTATCAAGACAGAAGTTGAAATGAATAGAAAATGTACAGAAAAGGAAAAAGTATTGATTAGAAATGAACGTATAAATAATAATCAATAAACTCATTTGAATAGCAAATGAAACAAGTCACATAGATGATTTTCAACGCAGCCTGTGGTCAACTAGTTCGTATTTATTCAGTCCATTTTGTATCGATGAACTAAAAAAAAGAAAAGAATGTCTGTCACATCTATTTCGGTTATAAGGAATGTGTTATAGTTTAGACTGTCAGTTGACCTTAATTAGCCAATGATTTTTCTTAATTTTGGCGGGAGAATTTTATGCAGTTTCTTGACACATGATTACATCTTTCGCTATTTTATCAACATGGTGGGAAAATATACATTTCTTTTTTTTCTCTCTTTCTCTGCATGTTACACACTCGAGTGAGCTAGATAAATTGTTATCGTAACAGGAACAGGACCACAGTCGGATAGGAAATTGAATGAATGAGTTTGAAAGCGGTTATCAATGCCTTTTATAGATATTTTTAATAATTCACTATTTCGAACTTAAACTACAACTTTAACCTGAACTCAATGACTCCTGAACTCATTGAAGAAAACCTACCCAACTTGCATCGTATACGACTTAAACTGTTCTTATGAATTTTGACATTCATTTCTAACCGAATATATATACACACATACACAATATATATATATATATATATACATATTCTCTCTCTGTGTATGTATATATATTTATATATATATGCTTTCTATTCTTGTCTACTTCTATACATTTCAGCTTGTATGATAATAGGAGAATGCTTTTAATATTGCTAAATTAAAAGCATTCGGGCTATGTCTCCAATGTGAGATTATTAACCTATTTTATTCCCGCCAGTCTCGAAGGCTCTGTAAAAGGTTAAGGGTGCCGCCCTTACTCGTCTGACAAGGTACTATATAAAAAAAATCATATATATATATAACTTACTTGGAAGAGGATGCCTGGCGTTCAATTATATAATAATATAAATAATATATATGCATACGTAAATGTAATACTTACATCTCTCTCTCTCTCTCTCTCTCTCTCTCTCTCTCTCTCTCTCTCTCTCTCTCTCT
>NC_068982.1:55289210-55292664 GCF_001194135.2 Octopus bimaculoides | reverse complement strand
TATATATACAGGTACTTGTCCAGCTTCTGCATTCACAGAATGAACCAATAATAGGTATGTTTTTAAGAAGGATAAATGATGTCTATTTTATGGTTGAGTCGAATTATCAACGTTATAAGTTCTCGTGCAAAATAATGCACTGCAGTTTATAGTATTTATTAGCAGCAAGCCCAGGTGTGACTGTGCGGTAAGAAGCTTGCTTCTCAAGCACATGCTTTCGGGTTCGGTTCCACTGCTTGACATCTTGATCAAGTGTCTTCTACTATATCTTCGGGCCGACTAAAGCCTTGTGAGTGGATTTGGCAGACGGAAACTGAAAGAAGCTCACCGTATGTTTGTGTGTGTGTGTGTGTGTGTGTGTGTGTGTGTGAGAGAGAGAGAGAGAGAGAGAGTGTGTGTGTGTGAGTGTATGTGTGTCTGTGTTTGACCCCCACTACTGACTGACAACCGATGTTGGTGTGTTTATGTCTCCGTAAGTTAGCGGTTCAGCAATATATGGATACGTGAAGAAGTTTGTTTACCAAAACAAGGGTAACAACAATTACATCCTCACCACTACAACTACTACTACTTATACCATCAATATCATCATCATTATAACATTTAATAGTCAAGACAAAATAACATTTTGTCTTGGGCCTTCAATTCCTGATTAAGTCATAGAGACAGAGTCAACGAGTCCATCAGTCCACGACTAATTGGCAACTCATAAGAAAAACAGAGTGAAAGAAGAAAAAAGTCACCGCTACTGGACTGGTGAACTCGTTGACCCACCTGTCATAGACGACAGACGAGGAGTCTGCAGTTTCTTGTTGAACAATCTGCACAGATGATTTGTTTATAGGCGTGACTGTGTGGTAAGAAGTTTGCTTTCCAATCACATGGTACTGGGTTCAGACTCAGAGCGTGGCACCTCGGGCAGGTATCTTCTACTACAGCCTTAGGCCAAGCAAAGCCCTGTGAGCGGATTTGGTAGACGGAAAGATGATAACTGAAAGAAGCCCGTCGTATATGTGTGTGTGTGTGTATGTGTGTGTGTGTGCGTGTGTGCTTGTGTGCGCGCGAGTGTATGAGTGTGTGTGTCTTTGTGTCTATGTTTGTCTCCCACCACCGTTTCACAACCAGTGTTGGTGTGTTTACGTCTCCGTAACTTAGCATTTCGACAAGGAGACCGATAGAATAAGTGTCAGACTTAAAAAAAACAAAAATAAGTACTGGGGTCGATTAGTTCCACTAAAATTCTTCAGGGCAGTGCCCCAGCATGGCCTCAATCTAATGACTGAAACAAGTGAAAGGTAAAGGATTAAATACACATGTTTGTGCTGTACATAAGCTCACAGCCTCCACTAAATCGACATTGCCTGTACAGGTGTACATGTCAGATGTCCAAGTGATCGCAGAGTAACGTGAGTTAAAGTGTTTTGCTGAAGAACACAATGCACTGGCAGGTTCAGGAATCAAAGCCAACGAGTCCACATACACACACTCACACACACACGACGAGCTTCTTTCAGTTATCATCTTTCCGTCTACCAAATCCGCTGACAGGGCTTTGCTTGGCCCAAGACTTCTACTACAGTAGAAGATACCTGGTCGAAGTGCCACGCTGTGGGTCTGAACCTGGTACCATGTGATTGGAAAGCCATCTTTAGTGCAACATCCTAACCACTAGGCTTTCGCGCCCTCGCTATAAACTAGTATTTTTTTTTTACACCAAGAGCAATAGAAGAAGCAACAGAAGGAACTGCAACAGCAGTGGAGTAACAGTAGCAACAGGAACAGCAACAATACGTGCGTCTCTTGAAACATAAATATGAATAACGCATATTTGTTAGAAAACAAAACATTGAAAGTGGGGAGGGGATTTCTTTCTCCCTCTATTGATTATCACATGACTGTATTTCTTGGCAGACAGACCCTGAAACAATAGCCGGTATTATTCACACCTATTATGCCTCTCCCTTTCTCCTCCCACCAATTTGTACCCAGAATATCGTGGTCAATGCATAATTTTGTGTACATCTGGGAAGATAAGAACATAGATTACTGTGTCCCTAATCCTGTCAGGGTGAACATAATCGGCATAATCGGTCGGGTAAGGAAGGTCTTTTGTCGTACAAGTTTTCCCGATTCCTAAATTCAATCGTTTATTGCGCTTACTTTTCTTTCTTTCTTTTCTTCTTTCTTTCTTTGTCTTTCTTCTCTTCTTACTCCTTCCCACGCCTGTAACCGCATTATACAGGATGCGTGTGTGTTACACAGTACATAAATAATAAGTTATTTCGTAGATTTCAATACAGTGAAAAGATTTCAAGTACAGTGAAGAAATGCACGCATTTTTATCTACATGCATAACAGAAAAAAAAAAGAAAAGTAGAATATAAAGAAGATTAGAGGGAAAAGAGAGAGAAAATAAAGATTAGTGTGAGAGGTGGGAATGATTGAAGGAGAGAAAAATAGTTTGGAGGGAGAAGGTAAAAGCAGATACATGTTATGCAGAAATTATATAAGAAATATGGATTCATCAGATAATATAGAAGAAAGAGTGGGGGAAGAACATATATAAAACTTAGACTCCAACAAAATCTATACAATTAGAAATGTATTTATTTGAAATTTGTCCCAATTTATCTGTTACACCCTCTGCGCGCGCGCGCGCGTGTACTAGTCCCATAAAAAGTATGGGACTAGCATTGTTGCTCAAAAATATTGGAATCACTATATGTTGTATATTCTGTGGCATCTTAAAACGAAAAGAGACTCATGTCACGATAATTATTAAACCTAGTTCTTAATATAAAAATATGAAAATGTACACAATATGATCTTTAACTTCGAATAAGTAACTTCATTATAATGCTCTTCATACCAAAGTATATAAAAAACATACTTCACACTGCATGCAAATTGCCATGATAATAAAAAACAAAACTGGATTTATGATGAAGTTGAATCTATATAACAGCGTAAGTACGAAACTGAAATAATTGTAAGCAAAGATAATTCGCATTGTGATACACACATTAATGGAACAGTTATGCGAAGTAAACAGAATATTACTAAATTATTTTTGAGTGATTACTTGTAAATTTATGAAAATTATTATTCATAGATAGAATTATTGCGTAAAGATGGCATAAGTATTTACTCTTTCACTCTTTTACTTGTTTCAGCCATTTGACTGCGGCCATGCTGGAGCACCACCTTTAGTCGAGCAAATCGACCCCAGAACTTATTTTTTGGAAGCCTAGTATTTATTCTATCGGTCTCTTTTTTGCCGAACCGCTAAGTTACGGGAACGTAAACACACCAGCATCGGTTGTCAAGCGATGGTGGGGGAATAAACACAGACACACAGACACACACATATATATATACATATATACGACGGGCTTCTTTCAGTTTCCGTCTACCAAATCCACTCACAAGAATTTGGTCGGCCCGAGGCTATAGT
>NC_068982.1:55287826-55288527 GCF_001194135.2 Octopus bimaculoides | reverse complement strand
TATATATATATATATGTATGACGTTATATATATATATATATATATATATGTATATGACTATTGGGATCGACTCAAGTAGCTCAGACTTTACTCTACCCAACGCTGTCGTGAGCGCTATATCATCTGTATGATGTGGAAAATATTCCCTCAACATTGCCCAAATGATACAGGTATCATCTTTAAAATTCAACCGAGGCTTGGCCCGCGTGCCATCCGTCCACTACAGAAATCATATTCGTATCGTATCACAACACTACGACAGAACTATTTCACCTCAACTGGTCCTTCTCTCTTGAACATTGTGCCAGCCCACATTAAGGAGGAAAGTGATTTCATGACATTCAAACGATCACTAGATGATTACCTCCAACAAATACCAGACAAACCACCCACACCCACATATTTCTCTGAAAACAATAACTCTCTGTTCGAATAGGCTATGGTGCCCAAGAATTGACTGTGTATCTCTTCCAAGTGGTTGCTATTAAATTAAATATGACGTGGGCCAACTTAGGCCGAAACTTATCTAAGTAAACTTGTGTATTGAAAATATACATATAGATGTATACGGATATATATATGTGTGTATGTACGTGTGTATATGATACATATATATGTATATGAGTATATGCATATGTCTATGTGTGTGTGTGTGTATATATATATATAAATATAAATATATATATATATATATATATATA
>NC_068982.1:55285955-55287232 GCF_001194135.2 Octopus bimaculoides | reverse complement strand
TATATATATATATATATATATATATGAATATAGCGCTTATTTCTTTTGTATTGAAAATATACATATGGATATATGTATATGTGTGTGTGTGTGTGTGGACTGCATATTAATTAGAATATTAGATAGAATACTCGTGTGTATGTGTGTGTGCGTGTGTGTGTGTGTGTGTGTATTTTGCAGGTTTTAAGTGCTTTGGAAATGATTAAAAAACAAAAGAAAAGAGAAAGGAAAGAAAAAGTGACAACGAAAAGCATGAAAACTAAGAAACCAATAAGGACACGCACACACACACACACACACTCACAAAGATATGGACTCACGCACACACACACACACACACACACACACACACAAATGTACACAAACAGGGTTTATTGGTGCTGATGACTTATGAGTGCATGGTCCCTTGGCAGCGATTGCACTTATTGACTGCTGGCTAATTTGAGTGCAATGAGCTCTCCAGGCTGAGTCTTTACTCTTCGTGTCACATTCTCTTTCTCTATCTCTCTTTCTCTTTCTCTATCTCTCTTTCTCTTTCTCTATCTCTCTTTCTCTTTCTCTATCTCTCTTTCTCCTTCTCTATCTCTCTTTCTCTTTCTCTATCTCTCTTTCTCTTTCTCTATCTCTCTTTCTCATTCTCTATCTCTCTTTCTCTCTCTCTCTCCCTCTCTACCCCACTCTCCCTCTATCGTTTTTCTCTACCCTTTCGCTTTACATATATTATACGTTCTTTTTCTCCTTTTTTCTTTCTTTCTTTCTTTCTTTCTTTCTTTCTTTCTTTCTTTCTTTCTTTCTTTCTTTCTTTCGTTCTTTCTTCCTTCCTTCCTTTCGTTCTTTCTTTCTTTCTTCTCTCCCTTTTCCTTTCTCTTTCTTTTATTCTTTCTTTCTCTCTTTCATTATCTCCCATTCTCCTCTCCCACCTCTCTCTCGCTGTTGGTCTGTCTTCTCTATGATCCTTTCCCTCTTTTTCACTTTTTCACTTGTTTCCCTCTATCCTTCACACACACAAATACACGCGTACGCAAACGCATACACACCCTCACTCACTCTCTCTCTCTCTCTCTCTCTCTCTCTCACTCGTACACTCTCTCTCACACACACGTAACCCCCCCCCACACACACAGACACAGTAGACATACACCCTATCTACCTATCTTTTCACTATCATTTAGGCCTTTCTTTCTCTTTCCTCTTTTTCCTTTTCACTTTTCTTAGGTGCACAGCCCATCACTCAATCTCATGCACTTTTTCATACCGACACATATGCTGTATACGTA
>NC_068982.1:55285259-55285936 GCF_001194135.2 Octopus bimaculoides | reverse complement strand
ATATATAATACAAAGAATATATATACATGTATACACACATATATGTACATACTTACATCTACATGTGTATATACATGCATATCAGGGTACAGGACGTTAGAACAATAAACTACAGACAACGGAACGAACACATAGGAAAACGGAAAGCCCCTTGGAATATCCCTTCATCAGCTGTCTCTATTCTATCTAGACGTTTCGAAGACCAGACAGGACGTACTCTAGAATAGTCTCTTCCTGAGTAGTGGATCAACCAACTACACAGAGGATTCCAAGGTGGCAAACACAAACCAAGACAGGAAAAAATGGATATATATATATATATATATATACAAATGTATCTATCTGTCTATATGTTTATACGTATATATAAATATATATAAAGGAGACCACTAGGTGGACTACTAATGTGCTAGAAGAAAATTACATGTAGATCTTCTTCTAGCATATTAGCAGTCCACCTAGTGGTCTCCTTTGTATATATATTTTTATATACGTATACAATAATCATTTGAGATCTCAGATATTTTTTTGAATCTCCTTGATTCTTTTAATGTGCTTGTTCCCTGGTATTAAAATGATATTGATTAATATCCAATTTTTTTACCCTATTGTTTTAATTTATCTATATGTTTATACGTATATATATATATATATATATATATATATATTGGCGGGCG
>NC_068982.1:55284502-55285249 GCF_001194135.2 Octopus bimaculoides | reverse complement strand
TGTTTATACGTATATATATATATATATATATATATATATATTGGCGGGCGCACCTTTAGTTCCCTGGGAACCTGTTTCTTAGCCTCTTTTACTTTCTTCACATCTCTCACTCATTCAAGCACGTATGCACATACCACACACAAACACACACACACACACTCACGTACAAGCACACACACATATACACACACACACACACGGGATACGGGTGCATGCGTGCGCGTATGTGTGAGCGCGCATGTGCGAATGTCTTACTCCATCTCCTTCTCTGAATTCTGGTCATGTACATTTTCGTTCCATGTTCAAATCTCTTACGCTGCCCCTGTCTTCTGCTATAGACCTAGACCTACCTATGCTTTATGAGTGTATTTGGTTGATGGAAATGGCATGGGAGCTCGTCTTATATACATACATGCAAACATATATACTATGTAGATAGGGTTATATACCGAGCTGTGTTCTAATTAAGCACATATACATATTCCGGTAATCCGAAGTAGATGTTATGTTTCATATGAGAGCTGAAAATAAAGGAAAATAGTGTAAAATCTTAGAAAATACTTTTTGCAGAGTAACTGCATATCAAAAAAGAAGGCAGGAAGAAATTTGGTACAATTTATTCCTCATTACAAATGTTTCATTTCCTAATAGGAGTTCCAAAGGTGTACGTGTAGAAAAACATTAAGACATCTATTAGTAATTATCCAGACAGAGAATTAAAGTAATACAAATATATATATATATATA
>NC_068982.1:55279780-55284451 GCF_001194135.2 Octopus bimaculoides | reverse complement strand
GTCAAGATCACCAGCATTCTACCTCCCACACACAGCCCCTCGTTCCCGATCACCGTTTGTTATCTCCCCCTTTCTTAGCTCTCCTGAAAAAAGAATTTCTAACTTCCGGTCAGCCATTGTTATGATCGGCCATTATTATGATTGACTGTTGACTGAACACTATTCAATTTTTTTTCTCCTTGTCTCCGTATTCTTTCTGTTGAAGAGCGTAGCTCGAAACGTCAAAGACTTTCCGTATTCCCGAGCGTCATACTAATATATCCTTTTGTTATTTACACCACCTGTCCTCGTCTGTTGTTATTATTTGTATATTCTCCCATATATATATATATATACATATATATATATATTCTCCTATTTGATGAAACATTGTAAACTGCTGTTTATATTAATTTTATATATAGACATTAGCGAATCGCTAAATCATCCAATTATTTGGATGACGAAAACATAGATACTAATGGCGAAGCGAGTCCGGAAAGAGCCGAAGTCGAGCTGTCTTAACTGATGAGGCAACGGAAATTTCAGAAACTGACGCATCAGTATTAAGAATTCTCGATCGGCACTTTTCGGACGATAATGGTCTCTGTTAGTGTATAAGTTTTCATTCATGTGCGTTAGCTACAGCATTAGAGCGGCTTAGCTCATATTTCTCGCAATGTAGGCGCTTATATATATATATATATATATATATATATATATATATATGTATGTATGTATGTATGTATGTATATATATACACACATATATGCATATACGTATATATATGTATATACATATATATATATATGTATGTATGTATGTATGTATATAAATATAGATATGTGTGTGTGCGCGCGCGAGTATGTGTGTATATTAAGAAAAAGGAGGTAGTCAGAATATTGGCTAATTCTTTATTAGCGTTCTCGTCCTTTCATGGTGATTCTTCAGATATGAAGAGTCCCCATAACTACTTATTCTTTTTTAATATACAAAATCTGTACATCGCTTCAAAAAATCTACACATACACGGATAGATGCACACGGATAGACGCACACATGCTAGCATACACGCACATATAAACACACCTTTTAAACACGATTTCATCATTACAACAATTCTTTCCTTCTCACGCGTCCTTACTTTGCATCTGCTAATTTATCTCTCTTTCTTGTTGACGATTTCCTTCTCTCTTCCCGCCTTTCGTTCTCTCTCACATTCCTTCTTTATGTCTCTCTTCCCGTTTCTCTTTCCTTCATTCATTCTTTCTTTATGCCTCTGTCACTTTCTTTCCCCTTCTCTCTCTCTGTCTCTCTCTCTGTCTCTCTCTCTGTCTCTCTCTCTGTCTGTCTCTCTCTTTGTCTGTCTGTCTCTCTCTCTGACTCTCTCTCTCTCTGTCTCTGTCTCTCTCTGTCTCTCTCTGTCTCTCTCTGTGTCTCTCTGTCTCTCTCTCTCTGTGTCTCTCTGTCTCTCTGTGTCTCTCTGTCTCTCTGTCTCTCTCTCTCTGTCTCTCTCGCTCTCACTTCCTCTTTCACTTTTACTTTCGATACCTCCCATCGACTTTCTCTCTCTCTCTCTCTCTCTTCCACTCTCTTTTTCTCTGTCTGTTTCTCAAGTTCTCTTACCGTCTGTCTCCTTTTCCCCTCAATATACGTCTTCCTCTATTTTTCTCTCTGCCTGTCCGTTTCTCTTTCTCTCTGTCACTGTTTCTATAGTTCTGTTTGCCTGTTTGTCTGTCTGTCGTCGTCTTTCCCTCGCTCTATCTTTATTCTTCTCCCTATTTCTCTGTCGTTTCTCTCTCTCTTCCCTGTCTCTTGTTCTGCCTGTCTATCTGTTTGTCTGACCCTCTCCCTTCCCCCCACTCTCTCTTCACTTTCAACACCTTTTCTATTTCTCTATGACTATATTCCATCCTTCTCACTCTATCTTGTTCTCCTTTTTCCTTACTGACTCCGTCTACCCCCTCTCTCTCTCTTTCTCTCTCTCTCTCTCTTTTTCTTTCTTTCTTAACATCTGCCATTGAGTGCAAGCAATGCAAACATACTTTGCTCTTATCTTGAAAATCACATGATATGAGTAAATCTGAAGTGAAAAATAAAATAAAATAAAATAAAATGAAATAAAATAAAATAAAATAAAATAAAATAAAATAGACTCCCCACACACACATACACGCACACACCAAAACACGTTATGTATATCCGTCTCTGTCTTTTTCTACTTCTCCAAACTTCCCATTATCTCTCTTCACACACACCAACACACACACACACACACACACACACACACACACACACACACACACACACACACACACACACACACACACACACACACACAAACACACGCGCGTAGACACACACAAGCACAAACACACGCGCGCAGACACACACACACACACACACACACATATATGCTCTCTTTCATTCTAACATGCACGCATACACACATACACCCCAGCATACACACGTACCCTAACATACACACATGTACACACTTACAAGGACTAACACAATAACACGCATGCACACATATACACACGCACACGCACGCACACGCACACGCACTAGCATACACTCACAAAGACTAACACACTAACATGCACGGTAACACACACACACACACACATAAACACCAGCATACGCTCACAAACACTAACATACCAACACATACGGAAACGCACATGCATACACACACACAGACACGCAGACACCACAGACACACAGACACACACATACATACACTGGCAAACACGCATGCACGTAAAAAGCATTTAAGTCTGTAGAAAGAACTAATCTAAGATAGGCACAAGGTCACACATTTGGGTGGGACAAGGAGAAAATTATAGTCGTTTATAGTCACCCCCTTCTCCTCATTATTTAGCTGGCATTTATTTCATCGACCCTTGAGGGGGTGACAAGCAAAGTTGACGTGGTGAGATTTACACTAAGTACGTAAAGGGACGTAACAAAATACTACAAGTCACTTAATCTGTCGCTTTGTCGATTATGCCAGACATTGCTTCTTATACAGTTTTTTCTAAAACTGATTTTGTCGTACAGCTCTTTAGTCCGTTCACGTCTGCCATATTCCTTGGGTTTATTTGGACAATGTTTTTTAAGAATGCTTGATAAGAAAGGTTTGCTAGTCCCTGTTTCAATCTCTCTCTATTTCTTGGCGGCAATGGACACTGCAAGTGGTTTTTCTGCAGCCTATAAAGTGAAGAGTAACCGCTTCTGAGAGAGTGGGGAAGAAATAGCTACCTAGGCGACATATAGATAGATAGATAGATAGATAGATAGATAGATAGATAGATAGATAGATAGATAGATAGATAGACAGACAGATAGATAGATAGATAGATAGATAGATAGATAGATAGATAGATAGATAGATAGATAGATAGATAGATAGATAGATAGGGGAAAAGAAAGAGAGAGAAAGAAAGAATCGAGAGGCACTTTAGCTATCGAACTCAGAAAGATGAAAAATTAAAAAAGAAAGGTAAGGTTGAATTCAGACTCAGAATGCAACGAGACGAAATCAGAATGCAAAAAGCCGAAACAAAAGGCACAAAATATTTTTACAAGCTTTCTATTAGTTTTGGGTAGGTAGACACAAGGCTATACATCTGGGAAGGAGGGGGAATCAGTTAATTAACACAAGTTCTTGTCCTTCCCTCTACCAAAGTTCTTTGTACTGAGCATCGTAATCTTGTGGTTTCACAACTTGAATCCAGGTGTCGAGACCTATCTACACGTCCTCTATTACTGCAAACCAGCAATGGTGGTTCTCAATCTTCTATATTTAGTTATAGACATCACAAAGTTCTACGACTTGCAAGGATGGACAGCTGCTTATTCTCAACTATATTTTATAGTAAGGTTGATCAGCGCTATGCAGGTCCCTTTCTCTCTCTCTCTCTCTCTCTCTCTCTCTCTCTCTCTCTCTCTCTTTCTCCAGGACAGGTGTCCACCACTGAGTATGAGCACAATACGGTCTGGCGGTCCCATCATCTGCTGGAATATGATTGAGGCTCGCTCCTCTAATTACAATAAATATCGAGTGTAGATTGCAACGATAACCAGCTGGAGAATTTGACGTTTCGAGCGGAGCTCTTCGTCGGAAACAAAGAAAGTCCAAAGAAGGGAAAAACGGATGTATATAAATTCTATAACTATAAGCATAATTATAATTAGAGTTCAGTAAATTGCTTCTCCATATACCAAAATTTAGAAATAGCAGTTAAATACTATTCCTCTACCATAAGATATCTCCCAGACAGCGATACCCTCAATTCACGTAGGTAAAGAGAAAAAATAACGAATCCACCCGGCTTTGATCAACTACATACGCGTTTCTGGATTTTATTTTTACTCACTTATTTCCGTTTTCAGTGTAGTATTTCAATTGCAAATTTGAGAGTGCTAATAATTAAAATACGTATCCGATCAAGCGACATCGAATAGCTAATATTCAAAAACCAGCACTTCTGAATTTATACAGACGAGTGAGAACTCGCATTCTTCCCCAATCACCCACGTGTGTTACGAGTAATCCCGCAGAAACTGCAGTTTACTATCAAGGAGTGAATTATATTTTCAATAATAATAAATTAATTATATTTTCAATAATAATTCATTAATTTTACCCTTTATTATTATTAAATACATACATATATATATATATAT
>NC_068982.1:55273071-55278919 GCF_001194135.2 Octopus bimaculoides | reverse complement strand
TATATATATATATATATATGTGTGTGTATACATATATATATATACCGGATGTGGCAGTAAAATTGTCATGCTCAACTTTTTAAAGCCAATAAACTAATCGATTTGTAATTTTCCTTGTTTTCCAGATAAGACATCTTGCCATACTGTACCAGTTTTTGTAAGAATCAGTGAAGTACCCATTGAGATATTTAGCTAGAATGAGAACAGGCCGAAATCGCTTTGAGCCAGTCTCACCATGTCTTGCCAACTTAACAATGTTGAGAGGGCTAAGATAATCCAGGCCTTCAGTAATGATACCAACATTCATTCCCTGGGTTCCATGAAGACAATTGTGAATAAGTTTGGGAAAGAAGAACTAGTGGGGAAGAAAACTAGATCAGGAAGTCATAACCGCAGGAGGCTAACATTTCAATCCGGAGTTAAAAAGATCAATCATAAGAAATCCAACTCAATCCATAAGACGCTTGGCATGGAGAGAGGAGTTTCAGCTATGGCAGTTCAAAGAACAGTGACAGAAGACTTGAAAATGAAATCCTACGTGAGACCTGTGAGGCACTTGGTTACTTCAGGACAAAAGGTTTGGGAGGGCGAAAATCATCCTGAACAAAGTGAAACAATCCTGGAGTGATCTTTTACACAGATGAGGATTCCACCCAAGATACGCACACAAACAGTAATCCTTAAAATGTGTGGCAAAGGAGGATGCTTTCAGTATAAAGTTCAGTTTATCTGGCGGGTTTCTTCTACACAGCTACATTAACCTAATTTTCTCAATAAGACATGAGATGATACAGAGCTATGATATAATACACTTGAACGAGAATATCGAACATTAGGGTTGAATGCAGGAACTCCTGATTACTAAGCGGTTGATTTGCTCCCGACTAGATACATTTTCAAACATACACAAATCGATATCATTCCAGTAACATCTATCCATTTCTTTTTGACAGCCATAGCAGAAAATGTTGAAATATAAGGTAAGCCAATGAAATTATAAGTGGATCGTAATATGGTTTCGCCAACGTCTTGTGTAACACTCCGTGTGATATCATTACTTAATATTAACAGGAAATATATTAACAGGAAATATCAAATATAATCTGTTGTACTGAATAATTTACTTTTAGACTGTTATATTGATTTTCTTCATTCGAATAAAACTAACTGTTGTCGCTTTCTTCATTTAAAAATATTGAATTTATAATATATAAAGCTGGAATTGATTACTGATACGCACATATGCACAAATAAAGACACATATACGTATATACACAAACATACACCCGCCCCCGCCCAGAACATATACTGATTTATGCATACATATGTTCACACACACACGCACACACACATACATACATACATACATACATACATGCATACATACATACATACATACATACATACATATATATATGTATACATTTATGTGCATATATATATATATATATATATATATATATATGGTTATACATTTATGTGTATATAATATATATACTTATACTTTTATGTATATATACATGTATATATATATATATATATATATATTAGCAGAGATACCCGGCGTTGTTCGGGATTAAAATGGCATATTTTGTGTGTATATACATACATATATATATATATATATATATATATATATATATATATATATTACAGTTATGCTGAAACAGGTAATACGGGAAAGTGCAGCATTGATAACAAAAATATTTGTGGAGTAAATGATGAGCTAATTCGTCTAAGCGACATGTCTTGCGTCCATTTGGAGTATTCCAGACCCTAACCAGATATGAAAAATTTGGGGTGGAGGTGGGTATGTAACTTATGTGAACGCAGCGAAAAGCTGTCAGTGGATATACTCTCCTTTGCAGCATCGGCACTGCGTTTGTCATGACTCATCGTCTGAAGGTTTGATACCTCCTTCAGATTTGTTGTCCTACATCATTCATAAAGTAAATTTGGAGGAACTGTGGTTGTTATTTGTAGGTAATGGAATCAATGAACGGATAGACTTACTCTTGAACTTTGAACATCGGGGTAAATCCATGTTTTAACTATCTCCTTAGGTGCACCAAACGATGTCATTTGGAATGCAGAGTTATATTGTCGAATATTGTTCAGAAATTCCTTTGACTGGATGGAAGTGCTTTCCAGAAGATCTATAAGAGGTTGAGGAGGAGCTGGTAGTGCTGGCAATCTTACCTTACCGCCTGAGCAGCACATGCCATTAGTTTCATTTGGAAATTTTAAAGCTTTGCAGAAATGACAATTAGAGTTTTGCACACCAATTTGGAGAGAATTATCATATTTATAAGAATGGGATGGATCATATCGGAAAGCAGCTCCAGGAGTTGTGAAGAACGAATTCGTACGTAGTCTGCTTCTGAGAGCTGTTCTATTGGACTGATGTCTCATCATTAAAATGTTGTTTTAATGATTCAGCATTAAGTGCTGCAGCATGCGTTTGCTGATCTTGGGAAAATCTCATCTCTCTTCTCTCTTGAGACTCCATTTGACGAGCTGCAACTTGCATTTGCTGTTCTTGGAAAAGTTTCATCTGACTTCTGTATTGAGACTCCATCTGACGTATTGCAGCATGCCTTCGCTGATCTTGAGAAAGTCTCGTCTCGCTTCTGTCTTTGAGACTCCATTTGACATGCTGCAACACGCATTTGCTGATCTTGGGAAAATCTCATCTCTTTTCTGTATTAATACTCCATCTCATGTGCTGCAGCATGCCTTTGCTGGTCTTAGGAAAGTCTCATCTCCCTTCTCTCTTTGAGACTCCATTTGACGTGCTGCAGCGTGTGTTTGATCTTGAGAAAGTCTCACTCCTGTCTCTCTTGAGACTCTCGATTTCGGTTATCTACAATCATCCTTGCTTTATTCTTGCTTCTGGCATACTCTTTTCAATATCGTAAACCAAAAATTATGAACATAGAAGATACTATACAGTAATCTCTATTATTGTATATATGTAGTATGTCCTTATTTTTGTATGCAGTATACATTAACCGATTAGAAGCACATGTATGAACTGCTAATTTAATGATACATTTGCAATTGCTGCGACAGTTATTAACTGGTAATTGACCGGTAAATCTGTATTTTTATATACCTTGGGGTGCTACCTCGTTGTTTATTTTTTTGTCAGGAATTTCACCTCCAGGCGTTCGTTATGTCAGTCAACATACATACACTGACTCACCATTCATATATCGTGGCCCCAAAGACGGAAAGTTGCTGATGGATAATGTTGTTCACATTAGGATAAACTGTGCACAACAAACATCAGCGATCTGACTGTCGCCTGTACGCTTGATAAGAGATGCGAGTTGGTCCTTTACACCTACCTGGCTCGTTCGTATTAGCCCGAGTTGGTGGATCAATTTTCGTTCCATTAAGAATATTACAGAACAGAAACTTTTCATAGATTGGAATTTAAATCCTAATCTCTAAAGAAATTTATTATTAGAAGAAAACATTGAATTTGAATTACTTTGAATTTTTACGATTATAGATAGCAACTCGGGCTGTAACTTCTGAGCCCGTGTCAGGTGCGTGTTAACAAGTCACTCCACCCCCACCCCAGCAGCAGCAACCCTTCCAGCTGGATGCTGGGGCCGACAATGTCGAATGAGTCCACTGATTGACTCTCGCACTCTGCTATACATACATACATACATACATACATACATACATACATACATACACGAAGGTATTGTGCATAAATATAGTGACCCAGGCTATTATGCCAGACTTAGGAAAATGTGACAGTCGGAACTCCCTTCTTATAATAAGACAATATCCCACAATGCAGTTGAGTACCAATGCTGATTCAAACATTTAGGATACTTAGCTGGTCTGTAGAAGAAATCCACCCCACAGACGTTAAAACATGCAAGATACTAACATCAACTGGAAACCCCACTCAAATTCTGATATCCACAGAAAAGATAAGGAAGTAGATGCTCGAGATTAGTGCAGACAGCCTACGTATGTTGTATAGTCTCTCTCAGATAGCACTTGCTAAACAACAGCACCAAAAAATGAATACATTAATTTATCGCTGAAAAGTAAAGAGAACAATATCCTATGTGTCGACAGCGAGCTCCTCGGGAAGCACTCTCTTCCTGATGACCGCCTCCATACAACTCAAAAACAGCCGGATAAACATACCTCAAAGAAGACCTGAATGTGAAACACTCAACATACATCACCCACCAAAGAAAAAAGACAATGTGGGCTTTGTTTCCCGAAGGCTTGATGAAGACAGAAATTTTGATATGAAGCGAAGCCTCTCTTGGACTAGTGACCACTACGAAGGCTGCGCATTTGCAATACAAGAACAGGAGATTGTTACGAAATACCAAATAAACAAAAGAGACAGTAAAATCCTTGGAGCTCCAAGATGTAACCGAAAACGTAGATTATATCATATATTTGTGGAAAACCTCGCACATGTGATTAGCAACTGCCCCAAAATGTCATCAAGATACTAACCTCCCTATGCGCTGGGATGTTGTCGCAAAAACAATATGCAATCCCATTCAGAAAAGCGACTGTCCTGGAATAAATGTATTGAGAATCCCCCAGTTATCAAATACATACACAAGCATCAATACAAGGAATGTTGGCTGAACATTCTCATATTATACCTGTCAAGTGTAAACAACATGCTGGACATTGTTTGAATCAGACAAGAAAAAGTATGTACCGTCATAGAGGTTAGCTGTTCTGGGACGCGAATGTCTGTCTGAAAATCAAAATCTCCAGCCTCTATATCCAGATTATAATTACACATTTATAGCAATAATAAATTGTGTATTTGGCTTTGTGAATAAATGCCTAAGTGACAATAATATGAATAAGCTGGGGTTTTCACAGAAAGAAATCGTATATTACAAATACAATCTGTAAGTGGAACTGAAAAATATGCAAGACTTTTCTTAAATTTAAAATTTGATATTTTTGTTATCAACATTGCTAACGGTTCTGCCACCTCGCCGCTATAAATTTTATGTGTAAAGTTAAAAAACCAAAATTTGAGCGAGTATATTTTGATTAGGAATAAAAACGCGAAAAATGTACTGCAAATTTGCATTGAATCTGTTGCACATGGTAAAGTGGAACAAAAAAAGTATACACGATAAAATATCACAATTATACAATTAAAAAAATTAACAAACAAATATTTTTAAAAATCAAGCACGTAAAAATGTCAGTTGGAACACATTTAAACAGATCAATTATTTATTATTCTTTTTTGTTGTCTAGAAGAAATATAAATCAGGTATTTATTACTCTAGCAATTGGCAATGATTTGCAATGACAAGTGAGTAAAAAAAAAAGAAACGATAAAAGATCATGATGATAAATAACAAGAACTAAACGAGCACTATATCACCTAAAAGTCATTACCTGTTAATGCAAACAAAGGTGTTTTTATTCTGATCAAGTTACAAGAAGAAAAGAAAATAATATATATGGTAATTAGAAATGGTTCCTTTACGAAGGTTATAAAATGCTAACACCTTGAAATAAAGAATGATGTGTCTAAGTAAACGGCGATGTAATGCTAGCCGGCGAGGTGGTCTGGCTAGAATAGGCTTATCGCTAGATAGAAATGTCTACTTAGAAACAGCAGGTGAATGGATTTTACGTAAATTTACAAATGAAGGGTGGAAATAGTTGCGAGGATGATTAAAATTTGTTCCATATCGAAAGACATCTGTGTGTATTTGAGTATTTGTATGTTTGTATGCGCGCACACACACACACACACACACACACACACACACACACACAAACAACCATGCACACATAAAACTGACACTTTCTTTAAGACGGT
>NC_068982.1:55271330-55272072 GCF_001194135.2 Octopus bimaculoides | reverse complement strand
CACTGACCATGTAACATCTCAGCTCGTAAGTTACCGCATTATTTCGTTTTTGTCTTGCTATTACATGTTTCATTATGAACTCCTTGAAGAGAAATAAATGAGGAACCCCAACAGCTCTTTCTTCTTTGTGAAAGAACTATCATTTATTTCGAAACATATATGTAGGAATTAAAGGAACTTTCATTGACATGCGTTTTGCTCCATTTATTATTATCGATATATATATATATATATATGCATATGTGGGCATAGGACGTCACGAAACGTGTACAACAAAAAAATACGAAGCACGAGTACATGGAACATGAACTATTCTTTCGAACAACGAAACACATAATTGGAAAACAAAGCAAACAACATAAAGAATGTCCCTTCATCAGTTGTTGGCTGTTTTTCTACTCTTGTATTTCGAGCATCTAACATCGATATACGCTTTCGATGAAACAGTTGCTCCGCATAGCAGGTTTCACTTAATTTGCTTCGCGGGAAGAGCTATTCTAAGAGCGCATTCTGCCTCATCTTCGAAACACCTAGTTTAGAATAGAGGCAGTTGACGAAGGAAAAGTTCCATATGTGGCTTGCCTGTTTTCCTATGTGTTCATTCTGTTGTAAAAAAGTTCGTTTTTTGTGCTTTGTTTATGTTCCCGTTCCTTTTTTGTCCACGTTTTTTTGAGGTCCTGTACCCGGATATGCATCTATATATACATGTAAATGTAGGTATGTACATATATGTATGTATATA
>NC_068982.1:55268541-55271320 GCF_001194135.2 Octopus bimaculoides | reverse complement strand
CACACACACATATATATATATATATATATATATATATGCATATATACATACGTATATGTACATAAATCTATACGTATACATATATGCATATGTGGGCACAAGACGTCACGAAACGTGTACAACAAAAAATACGAAGCACTGGTACATGGAACATGAACTATTCTTTCGAACAACGAAAGACACAAATGGTAAATAAACAAACATAAAGAATGACCCTTCATCAGCTGTTGGCTGTTGTTCTAGTTTCCTATTTCGAGCATTTAACAACTATTTACGCTTTCGATAGAACAGTTGCTCACTCAAAGCAAATTAAATAAAATTTGGGATTTTGCGAAGGGTAACACAAAAATTGGTAACACAAACAGGACGATCGGATCTCCTGAATTTCAGGTGCATAGAACTCCATATTATATGTCTCAGTATTGGATTACCGTTATCTGCCAGCCGGGTCCGCTGGAGGGACTTTTCTGTGATATTCACATGATTCTATAAATCCATATATTACACTACAAATTTACACACACACACACATACACAAACACACACACTCACACACACACACACACACACACACACACACACACACACGCACACACACACACACACACAGCATGCACGCAGTCATGCACGCACGCGCACACACACACGTATAAATATGTGAGTGCAGAGATGAATTTTACGTTTATTTGATATATCCCAAGACGAATCTTATTAAACAATACATATCTGTCATATAAAGTGGTATCTTAAAAACGTATTACATCAACACATCCTGTGAGATTGCATAACAGTCGAAACAGCCCTCAGACTGCGTCTTAGAGTCAACAAATCCCCAGGCAGCGAAATAGATGGGTCAAATAATTTAAATACTACAGTGGCTAAACGTCGATATTTTTCTTATCAGTGTGGAGAGAGGGAACTATAAATAGAGACAAATATAAATATCAGCTATCAGAACACGTGATGAATTTCTAATACAGTTTGTTATTCATATTTGACAGCTTGTAGGTAATTAAAACTATTTATTTTCATGAATACACTGGGCTTATTCTAACTTACATCCCCACATAGACGTACGTACTCAGCGTATATGAATATTTCCCCTACATTAACACACATACATGCACGCACATACACACACTCACACACACACACATATGTATACATACAGTAATCACTCGACTATCGCGGATGTTACGTTCCAGAACCACCCACTATAGGTGAAAATCTGCGAAGTAGAAACAGTACTGTACTGTATTTTTTTTTTTTTTTTACTTATTTTTATAATTAATATATATTTATTTTATTATAAATGCAAAACAACTCCACGGAGAAATCGGCGTAAGCTTAAATAATAAACTGCGATAGGTGAACCGCGATATGGCAAGGGATTGCTGTGTACGTGTGTGTGTGTGTGTGTGTAAGTGTCTGTGTGTGTGTAGATATACGTACACATTAAAATATCTGTGTACATAGTCTCTCTCTATACACACTCACACACACACACATACACACACATACACACACACACACACACACACACACATACACACACACACACACACACACACACACACACACACACACACAAACATATAATGATACGTTCTCTCTATGTTGTGAAAGGATGCTTATCTCCCTTGTGTTAACAGTCATCACTAAAGAATGTCATATATTTGAAAAAAATTCCAGATGTGTTTTCGCGGGAATCTACTATAAACTTTGGAGATTGGTCAAGGCGTGTGTATTTATGAATAGTAAATGTTCGTTCGACTACATAAACAACGAATTACCTGTAAGAAATACTAACTTGAAAAGGATTATTTACACTTTAAAGAACAGCGAAAAACGGCTCGTGAAATTGTTTAATACATTTTCACAACGTGGAATTCCCTGTAAACGACTATTATTCGATTGAAATACATTATCTAGTCTTTGTATGCGGTATCCCACATTAAATTATATGTTAATAGTGCTTGTGATATTATGTATATGAGAGTTAGTATCTTATTGATTAGGACAGAATTAAATAAAGCAACTCGCACTTGGTGTTCGTAGCTGATGAGGAGAAAGAACGCAGAGCGCCATACATTCTACGATCGGTGAGGCTATTTACAGCTCGAAGTCTCAATTTATTGTGCCGCACTTTACGGTGCCCTTTTAAGTATGTATAGGCGTGGCTGTCTGGTAAGCAGTTCGTTTCCCAACCACATGGTTCCGGGTTCACTCCTACTGCTTGGTACCTTGAGTAAATATCTTCTATAGCCTCCCTCGAGCAGTGCAAAACCTTGTGAGTGTATTTGGATGACGGAAACTGAAACAAGCCCATCGTATGTATGTATGTATGTATGTATGTATGTATGTATGTATGTATGTATGTATGTATGTATGTATGTATGCATGCATGTATGTATGTATGTATGTATCTATGTATATATGTGAGCTTGCAGAGGGGAAACGTTATCGGCATAAACCTAAAAAAAGGTTTAAGGATGGCATAAGGACTGCTATGAAGTCAATTAGAATGGCTCCAAAAGATATAGAAGCCCTCGCTTCAGATCGAGTTGGATGGCGAGCAAGGGTGTGGAGTGGAGTGAAAGCGTTTGAAGAATCCAGGATGACGCAAGCAGGGCTCAAGAGATAAGTAAGGAAAAATGTAAAGATCGAGAAGGTGAATGACAAGGACCTTTTTGTGTGCACAGTCTGTGACAGACCATGTCTGTCTTTGGCTGGCCTCAAATCTCACCTGCGAACCCATGGAAAACAAACCTCATCCAGC
>NC_068982.1:55264476-55268327 GCF_001194135.2 Octopus bimaculoides | reverse complement strand
ATCAGAGGTGCAATCTGTGTGGGTGTTTTTTCAAAACACTGTCTGGTTTAAAAAGCCACATCAGACGCCATGAACGGGCTAAGGTGTAGGTGCAGGAGGTGGTCAAACTCTGTGTAAGGAGTAGACAACCACTATGTATGTATGTACGTATGTATGTATGTGTGTATGTATGTATGTATGTATGTATGTATGTATGTATGTATGTATACATGCATGCATGCATGCATGTATGTATGTATGTATGTATGTATGTAAGTATGGCCGTGCAAAGCCTTTTGACGGAAACTGAGACAAACCCATCGTATGTATGTATCTATGTATATATCTTTGTATGTGTGTGTGTGTGCTTGTGTCTGTGTTTGTCTCCCAGCAACTGCTTGATAATTGGTGTTTGTGTGTTTACGTCCCCATAAATTTGCGGTTCGACCAAAGATACCGATAAAATAGATTCCAGGCTTTAAAAAATAACTACTGGAGTCGATTCGTTCGACTGAAATTCTTCAGGACAATGCTCCAACATGGCCGCAGTCCAATGGCTGAAACAAGTAAAAGATTAAAAATGCGTGTGTGTGTGTGTGTGTGTGTGTGTGTGTGTGTGTGTGTGTGTGTGTGTTAGTGTGCGTGCGTTTGTGTGCGCGTGTGTGTGTGTGTGTAAGTGTGTGTGTGTGTAAGTGTGTGTGTGTGTGTAAGTGTGTGTGTATATGTGTGCGTGCGTGTGTGTGTGTGTGTAATGCACGTACACACATACTTTATTTGTGGATTGACAATGCTACCAATTGTTTCATGTAGAAAAAACTCTGCTTCCTTGTCGTGCTCCACTGAGCAGTATTGGGTGGGGCTACCTGAAGTTACACGATGAGAAATCAGATATTCATGTAGGGACTTCATCTGTTAGTCCACTTGCATTGGCTTTGGTTTTTTTTTTTTCCTTTTCGTAACTGTTAGTGTGAAATTCATAAAATATCCTTGGATCATGCATTCAGCAGTTTAGTTGCGTTATACGAATACAGCAGGAACTGTAATTATTCAGGGTAGGCAATTGGTGACCTTTATGTAGAAAACACACAAAAAATAAGCGAAACACAGGCTCGCGACTGAGTTGAAGGCAAGTTTACTTCTGCTTTTATAGCACGTAAAGAAAGCTGTGTTGTAGGAGTGTACGCAGCACGTGTACTACAGCAATACTATGCGTAGCTTAAATGCTAAGATTGAAAGGTTGAGAATTATACCTACCTTAATCTACAAAAAAAAAAATACTTTGCATTTTATGCATAGTAATTAGAGTAACCTTCATAATTTTACTGAATTAGGTGCATAGTTTGCCATAAAAGGAAAATGTTGCAATCAATCTATTTTATTCAAGGTAGGCATAGCCTACCTTGCCTACCTAGGCAGCACGTCCCTGGAATACAGTCTCAGGTTCCCTAAAATGAATTTCTCCCATGTGAATGTATAAGCATCCGTATACTGATCATTTACAGGTTTTACAAAGGATTTAAACGTTTATAAGTTCATACGAATATATATTACAGATCGTACATATGCACGTATATTCACATAAGTGTAGGCATGCGAGGCTTATCGTATACATTTAGATACGCACTTGATTAGCGCTTTATTTTATCGACCTCATATTGATGCATGACCAAGTTAACTTCAACCGGATTTGAACTCAGAGCGCAAATAGCCAGAAAAAAATGCTGCCATGTTTTTTCTTCGGAGTGCTAACGATTCTGCCAGCTCGTCGACCGCTTATTTTACTGGGTAGAGTATACATACGTAAAACATACACACATATTTACGCATACACATACATACATACAGAGAGAGAGAGAGAGAGAGAGAGAGAGAGAGAGAGAGAGAGAGAGAGAGAGAGAGAGAGAGAGAGAGAGAGAGAGAGAGAGAGAGAGAGATAGTTAGATAGATAGATACAGAGAGTATGTGTGTAAGAGAGAAGAGAGTATGTTTGTGTGTGTGTGTGTAATTTTAAGCGGAATAATTTGTGTACTACGTTCTCTTAAAGTTGTCCTTGTAACTATTCACGTAGTGGAATTGGCATGGACACTCCATGAGATGAATTTATAAAGCCGTCGATCAGACATTAGAGTTTATAAAACTGGTGTCCAAATAATATCGTTTAGTATTTAGATATACGAAGGGGTGCCGAAAAGTTCCTGGTTTTGAGTAAAAGAAAATACATGAGGATCAGTTAATTATGATTCTGTTCAACATATTCCTCTCTCAGATTCACACACTTATTGCAACTGTCCAGATATAGGAGTGCTTAGTGCCTCTACTTAGATAATAGTATTTATAAAGCCTGCGTTTAAATACTGGTTTCAAATTTTGGGAGTGAGTCAATTACATCAACTCCAGTGTTCAACTGGTACTTATTTTATCCACCCCGAAAGGATGAGAGGTAAAGCTGACCACGGCAGAATTTGAACTCAGGATGTAAAGTCGGACTGAATGCTGTTAAGCATATTGCCCGGCATTCTAACAATTCTGCCAGCTCGCCGTTTATCTATTTAAGGTTTTTTTTCGTTGGCTCTATTCTTTGGCATGCCAGTCTCCACACAGCACTAGACCAATGTGAAATGGAGTGTTTTGCTCAAGAACACAACTCACTGCCCACTCCGAGAATTGTACCCACGATCTGGAGACCGTACTCACGATCTAGAGATCGTATCCACGGTCTTTAACACCCTAGCCACAAGGCCACGTGCTTTCATAACCTGTGTTTAAATATATGACCTATAGTGTCGGTGATGAAATACAGTTTTTGAGGCCGGTGTTCAAATACTAGGTACTATATACAGAACAGGTGTTCAAATATAATAGATCTGCAAAGTCGATTATATATCACAAAGCAAACCTAAGGGCTTCTAGGGTGACCCTTTACCCGCTAAGAGGAAAAAAACAGAGAAACTTCCTTACTAAGAAAGTAATAGGCGTCTTGGGTAATGTAGTCACTGATGTTCAAAATACTGACATGGTTACAGCTGGAAGCCCTTTGATAATAGCTCAGCTGTAATAAGAATTGTTGGCACTCCGTCGCTTACGACATCGAGGGTTCCAGTTGATTCAATCAACGGAACAGCCTGCTTGTGAAATTAACGTGCAAGTGGCTGAGCACTCCACAGACACGTGTACCCTTAACGTAGTTCTCGGGGAGATTCAGCGTGACATAGTGTGACAAGGCTGGCCCTTTGAATTACAGGCACAACAGAAACAGGAAGTAAGAATGAGAGAAAGTTGTGGTGAAAGAGTACAGCAGGGTTCGCCAGCATCCCTGCCGGAGCCTCGTGGAGCTTTAGGCGTTTTCGCTCAGTAAACACTCACAACGCCCGGTCTGAAAATCGAAACCGCGATCCTATGACCGCGAGTCCGCTGCCCTAAGCACTGGGCCATTGCGCCTCCACTGTAATAAGAATAACCTGGGGTTAAACAACTACATTAACAACGACAACTACAATAACAACAATAGCATAATAAAACTGACCACTACAAGTGTACATGAAACCAATCTACAGAATCTTATATTCTCCATTGGTTGACGGAGCTATAAGCTCAATATCGATCAATTTAGACTACTAAACATCTAACTGCAGGTTAATGACAGCTGGAAACAACAGAGTGCCTCCTATAGTAAGTTTGAACTCACCACATACGATCTCAAGATCTAGTTACTCTACTATCCAGAGGAGTATTTCGCCAATGCGCACGTATAAAATATTATTGATACACACACGTGCGCAAATGTACACTCATGTACAGAGAATGCACATGCACACGTTTACAGACATGTTTGTGTTAAACGCAGATACATATGCACTATATATATATATATA
>NC_068982.1:55249959-55263223 GCF_001194135.2 Octopus bimaculoides | reverse complement strand
CACACACACACACACACACACACACACACACACACACGTGTACATCACATCTGCATTCTATCGGCACTGGACATTTCAGTCAACACAAGTGACAGAGCGGCGTTGTTAGCAAATATATCTAGAACTCGCTATCACAGCTGGCAAGTTTACTGCTCTATCAGCTGGTCTTTGCTAAAAGTTGAGGGCACCACTTCAGGGGCCAGTGACACTGGGTGTATATGTATGTGTGCGTTGTATGTGAGTGTATGTGTGTGTGTGTGTGCGTGCATCTGTGTGTGTGTGTGTGTTTGTGTGTTTGTGTGTATATATGCCTTCGTGTATGTGTGTATATATGCCTTCGTGTATGTGTGTATATATGCCTTCGTGTATGTGTGTGTTTATGTGTGTATGGTGAGTTTAATGCGCCAGGGAGATTGTTTTTGACAAAATATTTATCATTGTAGTAAAGATCGTATGCCAAGATTGGAGAAGCTATATAATATAGATTTCTTACATACAGGCACAAGACCGCAAATTTATAACAGTGGAAGGAGAAAGCGGGTTTTGTAATGTTCCTGCTTTTCCCCTCCCAGGCATTTTGTATGTTCGAGGTAGGACCATGACCGTATGATTAGTTTGTTTTGACTCTAGTTCTTAATGTCTTTTGTTCGAGTTATCACAGAAAGCTAAGGCCATACTGGAGTAATATCGCTTTCATAGTTGACGGTTTCATATCTTTTTATGTCAACTTTGCATTTGCGCATGCGTCTAGTTTTGTGTTGGGTGTTTCCGTATGCTGAACGTATCTAAGTGATGAATCAACGAATTAATGGATCAACGAAATGGTGAACCAGCAAATTGGTGGATCAGCGAATTGGTTGCTCTGTTGTTGTTATCTACTCTCTCTCTCTCTCTCTCTCAAACACACTCACACACACAACACGCACACACACACACACACACACACACACACACACACACACACACATATACGACGGGCTACTTTCAGTTTCCGTCTATCAAATCCATTCATAAAGCATTGGTCGACCCGAGGCTTGCCCTAGGTGCAACAATGGGGATGAATTCGGAACTATGTGATTGGGAAGCAAACTCCTTACCACACAGCCACGCTTGCGCATGTATATATAAAGGAGTAAGCATTACTTATCCGAAATTAACATGTTAATTTAATGCAGCTTGCTTACGGTGGGGAGGTGTTTCGCCCACCCACCTACACACACTCATACACATGATTTATTAAAACACATTTGTCATTTGTATACTTTGCTCTTTGAATTGGAAATTGGACTGAGATAATTTAGATGACGCTAGTGTGTTCTTAGAAGCAAGTCTGAAATTGTAATCACCGAAGAAAAACCGCTTTAGACAGAAGTGATTAATTCTGTGGAATATAAAATGTGAATGGATATTAGGTAAAAAAAAAAATGTTTTAGTATTGAAACGAAACAAATCAAAGACACTGCTCTACCAATAAATAATCCTACATTTCTCTGTTGAGTTTACCGCCTGAACATCTGTCATTATTTATTTCAAAAGTTAACAATCACCGAATCTTAGTTCAGTTTCATCATACCATCTAATGAAACTATAAGCATAATTTCACGTCAACTTAAAAGTGTCGGTCAACATTATTGCACTTGAGTTACACGGTACGTATTGTATATTGGTACCTATTTATATCTTGCAGTGTGCTTCTATGCAGCATATATGAGAAAATGATAATCGGCAACGAGTGTATGTGACAATATAGAACGCTGAAAAGTGATCGGGGTCGTCTAATACGTCAGAAATCGTTTTCTTGCATAGATAAATACCCACACAGATTAAAAAAAAAAACCCTGTTAAGATATTTTAGCCTTATAGGTTCCTTAATCCGGGCGTATTCCTATTAAAGAGTTTCACCATGATAGCCTTAGCAGATATACCTACGAGAGCTATACACGTACTCACACATAGACGTATGCGTGCGCAACACATATGGATGGGACTTATTGAGTTCTCGTACAAATGTACACGCATATGCATACATACACATGAATACAGTTATGAACACATGCATGCATATACATATGCATACACAAATTCTTACGCACGTATAACGTGCAGTCTATCTTGCTTAATAATATCGTGGCCTAAAATAAATTCGATCGGTGAGTTGTTGGTGACAAGTACAAACGCAAAGGCACATATACACGACATATAGATACACTCATGCCCCCCCCCCCATACACACACGCACAAATATACATACGTTGGGTTTCCCACCAAATTCACTCACAAGGTATTAGTCGGCCTGAGGTTTATAGTAAAAGACTCTTACCCAAGGAGAACGTGCAGTGGGACTGAACCCGAAACAACATGGCTGCAAAGCGGGGCTTCTTAACCACATAGCCATAGCTACACCTGTATATTTATTAGTAGTCTATGTCAGGGCTTGCAATTTCAAATTTCAAATCTTAAATTAAAAATAAAGCCCATGTATCTCATGTAGCTTCTCCTTGGAGCCTCTCATTAAACTGTGATATTTTTTGTAGAGCGTAATTTGTTTGCATTCATTTATATAACTTAGGTCTGCATTATAGGCATTGTACTCATACAGGAGATGCTGCTATTATATTGGCACGACTATATTTTAGTTATAGATTTTAAAATTCATATCTATCTATCTATCTATCTATCTATCTATCTATCTATCTATCTATCTGTGTATCCGTCGGTCAATCTGTTTATCTATCTATCTGTCTATGAATCTTTCTCTTTCTTTCTACTTTTCCTTCTTTGACCTGTTCCTTCTTTGACCTGTTCCTTCTTTGCCATCAAAGTGACACTGGGGTAAAATAGTATACCCATCATGATTACCCGTCTGACAAGGGTACATCAGGCACATGCATCACAGCCATATGTGCGCGACATGGTGATCTCATATCAAGATAAAGAGCGCATGACCTTGCAGGTGGGACCCAGTTAGAATTTTCTTCAGGTCGATTAGCCCATCCCGCTCAAAAGGTTCCTGAATAAGGGATGTTTAAGGATGTTGAACAAAATACCTATGCTTCCAAAGATGAATTATCCAAACTCCAAAGAATTCCTCTCAACACATGGCTATGATGCTCCCCCACTACTTCTGTTCGTAGTTAGAGATGCACATATCATCAGCCACCAAGGGACATGCTCAATTGGTTAAGGTCAAGCAACTGATAAGCAAATCTTTGGTATTGAACAGAATATTTGCTGTAACCCATCTTTTATACCAAGACAAAACAATGTACATGATAACACTTCCAATCAGTTAAGATCAGAAGTTATGAGAGCCACTGCCTAGTACTGCATCAGGGTCGTCGTCGTCGTCGTCTTCTTCTTCTTCTTCTTCTTCTTCTTCTTCTTCTTCTTCTTCTTCTTCTTCTTCTTCTTCTTCTTCTTCTTCTTCTTCTTCTTTCTATTATTATATGCTACAATTCGCCATTCTTTCAACTCACGTATACTCACTTCACAAACGTCTAATGGCTGGCTGACACTGTTCAACACATTAACATTTCTTCTGAGAAAATTATACTGCTACATGCTCCGGTTTGCTTACTGAAAAATAAGTAGGGAATTCGAAAAGGGAAAAAAAATAAGTTAAATTATATTCTCCAAAAAGGACATCTTGACATCGTAAGGGTCAATGATTTTCTCTTCAGCCATGAAATAAAAGGAAGGGTGTTTGCTTGTATATGTAAGCACACACACACATGTATGTATGTATGTATGTATGTATGTATGTATGTATGTATGTATGTATGTATGTATACGTGTGTGTATGTATGTGTGCGCGCGCATGATTAAATAGCTGCCTGAAGGAATGATTTATTGGCTGCATTCATAGATATGCATGCAATACGTAAAACATTCCTCTTCAAGGCCATATAGTAATTTAGGCCTGAATAATTGAAATGCTGCAATTCACTAACACACCCAACAGTGGAGTACTGTTATATATAATAATTGACAACACTCCTCCTCACTTTCATTAATTGCTAAACCTAGATCGCGTGATCAACAAACTTCTTTTAACATTATTAAGATCTTCCAGTGTTTTGTTGTTTCTGTTGTTTCGGTTTCGGTTTCTGTACGATGCTTCACTCTCCGTTCTCTGGGAGGACCCTATCGATGTGGCTAACAAGAGGAAGAGGATGAAATATGCTGAGCGAGAGAAGCTGATTCGAAGCAATAGGTTGCTAGCAAGGTGTGATTCCCAACCAGGTGGGCTGTAGAGGATTTGCGGGCCAGTCCTTCTAAAGAGCTTACAACATACTTGGCATGACAGGAGCAGAAGGCCATCAGATGGCTGTGGAGGCAGCGGAGATTACTTTAAGGTGGCTCTGGTATGAGCCATAAAAGGGGCAGTGCTACTAGGGGTACTGAGGCTTGATCAATTCCGGATGGGTTACCTGGGTGAGAGTGTCTGATGTTATAAGACCTGAAACTCCTCTTGACCAACAGTGGAAATCGATATGTTGTGTTCTATTGTATTTCTCTTCCATTTTACAACATGCTTCTTTTCCGAACAGTAAACGCACACAATCTACTCAAAATTGATTTTCTCATTAATGGCATCAATCTCAAGCACCTCCTCTGTTTAATTTTGCATGCCTCTGCCATACACAACATAAAACCATAGATTAATACAATATGCTTAAATCATGAATACAAATACACGTAAATATATTTTGCAGCTCATATCTTCTACCCTTTATTCTTTCACTCATTACACTGCAGCCATACTGGGGCACCAGCTTACAGTGTTTTTCAGTCGAACAAATCAATCCCAATTATTTTTTTCTAAGTCTGGTACTTATTCTATCGGTCTCTAGTTTTTGGCCAACCGCTATGGGTTGTCAGGCAGTGGCGGGACAAAGACAAAGACACAAGCAAATACATACATCCATGCATACATACATACATACATACATACATACATACATACATGCTTGCATACATGCATACATACATATATTCACTAAAGGCTTCCACACACTTTTCACCTACCAAATTCATTCACAAGGCTTTGGTCGACCCGGGACAATAGTAGAAGACACTTGCGCAAAGTGCTGTGTAGTGACATCGAACCCAATATCAAGTAGTTGCAAAGTGAACTTCTTAACTATATAGCCATAACTGCATGTATTAACAAAGGAATTATACAATTTCGTAAAAATTTTTGTCATAAATTCCGAGTGTAAAGTTATTGAAAATAGGAATTTCGAAAGGAGTATCTATAAAACTAGCGTTTAAGCATCGAGTAACTACAGAGGTCCATCAGAGTAACATAGTAATCAAAGGGGTCCATAGATAAAAAATGGTTGAGAACCACTGATCTAGATAGATAGATTCAGATTAGTTGGGCATGCTGCTCTAAGAACACAAATAAAAGTCAGTGTTACGAGACACAAGGTAGTCGAGTATAGCAACTCATAGCAGTCAAATTCAAGAGAATGTCAACTGAGACATGGTAATTCGACCTGCTAGAAGTAGCAATGAAATGTCCACTACCTTATCGCGTTTTAAAAGGTTACTAGGTTAATGCCGTGTTAGATAAACCATGTCAGCAAAGAAAGAAAGAAAGAAAGAAAGAAGCGGGATGGTCATCACTGGTTGTTTTGGGACATAGGATTGATCTGGAGGTAAATGATGACAATAAAATGAAAGAAATGTAAAGTGTGCTTTTGTTTTGCAGTTTGAAACTGTAGGTTAATCATGAGAAAACTACGACCACCGGGCCGCATGCGGCTCGTGAGACTTTTTGAATGGTACGCATAAAGGATTTTTTCTTTTTTTTAGCAGAACAGTATGCAGCTCGCAGAACTTTCTGAAAGACACGTCTAACGAAAAATTACCTTGGATATTTTTAGTAGTGCGGCCCTTCTGATGACTAGCCTTGTCTCATGCGGCCTCGTATCTGAAAAAAGATTGCTCATGCCTGCTTTAGGTGGGGACCTAATTTGCTTTAGAAATCATAAGAAGCTCTTCACCGGAGCAATTTTTTTTGCTGAAAGTTCTTTCTCATAATTGGAATATGTATCATATGGAAATTGTAAACAAGAGATTCAGTTATTAGAAATACAATAAAGATGTAATATTTGCGTGACTTAAAATATATTACAGGCAGTATTTGAATAAATCTGCATTTTGACCTCTTCAAAGATAAGCTGTCTTATCAAACAGTTTGTTTCGACAGACCTGACTAAATTAGTTTATGGTTCATTTTAAAAACCTTGATATATGACACCTAATATATCTCTGATATCTAATACTTACTCATGACTCATCGCCTGCTGTGACACCTTATACCTAACTTCCTGACAACTATTGATAATCTTTTGTTTCTTTTATGATTCATAGCATAAATAAATGTAAATATCAAATCAAAAGCGAAATTTTAAAAACATTAAGCATCTTTTACGGCAGAATTTTAATACGGACCAAGTTTGCGTAATATTTAGTTACGTACGTAGATTGTGATTATGGTGGCAAATTATCTAGATCGTGACATACTTCTCTTGCTAATAACACGATGACGAAATCATTAGCTTGAAGTTTGTACCTTTTGCTTTTATAAGTAGGGAATTATAAGAATAATTCATTAAACCACATGAAAGTTATTCCTTGCCACATCACCATAAAATGGTGTTATAAGCTAAAGTTTAAAGTTACACAAAAACAATAAAAGAAATCACACACAAAACCAAATACTTGCATATCAAGCCATTGAATACATTCCATTTTTAAAAGCATCAACACCTGATATTGGTCTCAAATTTAAGCACAAGAAAGTAATTTTAGGGGTGGAGTGTGTCGATTACATCGACCTCAGTTTTCAACTGGTACTTATTTTATCGACCCCCGAAAGGTAAAGTCGACCTCGGCGGAATTTGGACTCAGAATATACAGACAGACGAAATGCTGCTAAGCATTTTTCCCGGCGTGCTACCCATTCTGCCAGCTCGCTGCCTAAACCAACACCTCTTATTTATTTCAAATTTTGGCACAAAACCAGCTATTTCGGTAGAGGGGTAAGTCGATTTCATCGACTCCAGTAGTCAACTGGTACTTATTTATCGATCCCGAAAGGATGAAAGGTAAACTTGACCCCGGAGGAATTTGAACTCAGAACACGAAGACGGAAGAAAGTTGCTAAGCATTTCGCCCGGCGTGCTAACGATCCTGCCAGCTCGCCGCCTTTGAAACAACACCTCATATATGGTGCTATATTGTACTGATAACTAAATATGCATAATAACATAACATCAGTATCAAATTTGTCTCCCAATATAAGTATAGTTTCAAATTTTAGTGCAAGGTAAGCAGTTTTGAGGGGAAGGAACAAGACAATTATATAGTCCCCAGCATTTGAATGCTATTTTATTTTATCGACCTCGAAACGATGAAAGACAAAACTGATTACCTCGGCGGGATTTGAACTCAGAATGTAAAGAACTGCTAAGCATGTTGTTTGTCGTACTAAAAAAATTTTAAAAAATTCACCTTGCCACCTTCTTCATCAGAAAATATGAAATAACGATTTCTTATCACGTAAAGATAGATTTATGGGAGAAAAAAATACTTGTTGGTAAATTCAAACCATTTCCCTCTCAACGACAGCGAAGAGACTTCAAATAACGAGAACCAAACGTTGGTATCGAATTCATTTTCCTAACAGCTTTATTATCATACTCCGTCATTCAATAAAAATATTTCACTGTACTAATACTAAATAGTTCAAATATTCATAGAGGGAACCGTAAAACTACTTGAATTCTCAATATCGTTCACCCCTCACGCGCTGTGAAAAACATGTACATCTATTTTTTTTTCACATAAATCACACCTGGATATTTTAAAATTTTAGATTTCTCACGGTCAAGCACTGATGAGGTAATTTACATTCGTTTGTTCAGTCCCTACTGTTTGTCCCGCTTGCTTTTTAAAGCTATTGGTCTAGGTGTGTCATATATTCATCGGAATCACAACTCTGACTGATGTGTCATGCCCAAAGCAAAGAAACGTTAGCCATTGCCTTTGTAAGATAATACACACTGCTTGGGAGATTAGTCTGGCTTTTCTTTCGTCTTGTTTCTTATATATAGACCTTTGACATAGCTCTAATTAATTAATAATTTGTTATCGAGTACTCACGGTCAAAAATTTCTCAGTTTCGATAAATTAAGGTGTGCTCTGAGGAGCAGTTGTGTGTCTATTATGCACACACAGACGGATACATACATACATACATACATACAAGATCGGTGAAAAAGATAATATCTACGCTTGGCTATTGAGAAATCTGCAGTTACTCTATCTAGATTGCAAGTTCAGGTTTATACCTGTAATTATTGGGGCCCTGGGATATGTAACACACTGCCTAAGTACTAATCTTGAGAAATTAGGCTTCTCAAAACCAGAAAGGAAAAAGCTAATTCGACGACTGGAACTGTAAAAATCTATAAAACTTTTCAGAAGTTCATTATTTAAATATATATGAGCATGTCTAGATATGCAGCTATATGCGTGAGAATACATACATAAAACAAAACATACAAAACTGCATACATACATACATACATATTAGTGATTTATATATCATACTTAACGCATATATAGTGTTGAAAGCCTTTTGAACTGCGGTATTAGTCTTGAGAAAGCATCTCTTATAAACATATAATGTTAAAAGACAGAAATAGAGCAACAGCAACTGCAAGCGAAATCCGTCCAGATGCGGCAGTGGTATTGCCAAATCCACATTTCCGCTTTTTCGAGCTTCATTAGTAGCAAGTATCCACTGGCGCAGCATGCTAAACAAAAATCGGCTGCTAGCTAATATAGTTAGACAGAGATTGCAAGTTCAGTAATGTCGCATGTATACACACATAGATACACATGATCGTTTTGGACGGTTCATTATTGACTTAACTTTAATATTCTTATTTAACTTCAATAATGCTGTGTCTACCTTATCCCAGGAATTATCTTCTGCCTGTTCATCTTTATTTGTAAATTTTATATTTATAAACAGGTTCAAATAACGAATGTACGGAAATGTATGATACATGAGAAATACGTAGCTTCACAGATTCTTTTCTATTGTTGATAGCCTATCGGTGTTGGCCTAATCATGCCAGAGAAATACTTATCTTGGCCTGCTTGGAGATTAAGTATTGTTATCCTAATCAAAGTCAAAATTAAATTCACTGCTAATTTATACAGCCTGAAATTTGTAAACCTGCATATATTCATATTTCTGAAAACGCAATCTTTTTTACTATTTTAATCTTCTTGTAAAGGCAGCGAACAGGCAGAAACATTACTTCGTCGGAAAGAACGCTTAGCGGCATTTCTACCTGTTTTGCATTCTGAGTTCAAATGCAGCCGAGATCCACTTGCCTCTCATCCTTTCGGAGTCGATGAAATAAGTAGCAGTTGAGAACTGGGGTCAATGCAATCGATTCCCCCTCCCCGACAGTTTCACGTCTTGGGCCTATAATGGAAAGAATGTTAACCGTCTTTTATTTTCAACCTGTGTCTGTCATTAGACCGCAGCCATGCTGGAGCACCGCCTTGAAGGGTTTAGACGAACAAATCGACCCTAGTACTAATCTTTTAAGTCGGGTAATTATTCTATCGTTCTCTTTTTTCTGGACCACTATTTTACGAGGATGTAAAGAAACTCTCAGCGGTTGACAAGTAGTGGTAGAGAGCGAACACAAAAAACATTTGTAAACCTGCATGTATCCATATTTCTGTAAACCAATTTTTTTTTTTAATATTAAATCTTTGAAAGGCGGTGAGTTGGCAGAAGCGTTAGTACGCCGGAAAAAAAACTGCTTAACGGCATTTATACTGGTTTTACCTCATGAGTTCAAATGCCACCGAGGTCGACTTTGCGTTTCATCGTCCCGAGATCGATGAAATAAGTAGCAGTTGAACACTGGGGGAGGGTCAATGTAATACATATACATAAATAAACACAGTTTCCATCTACCAAATTCATTCACAAGGCATTGATAGACTTGAGTTACAGCAGCGAGCACCTACCCAAGATGCCGCGCAGTAGACTGAACTCGAAGCCGTGTGGTTGCAAAACGAACTTTTTAACCATACAATCATACCTGCTCCTATGGTTAATCAATAATTAGAAACCATAAATATTTTTTATTTTTCTCAATAGCACATGTCTTATTTAAACATTGGAGTATATGTAATGTTTCATTTTAGTTATGAAAAACTAAATAAACGTGCATATATAAAAGTGCATATATATCACTCATACACACACACTTTTTCTCTCTCATACACACATATACAATCTCTCTCTCTATCTGTCTATCTCTCTAAAACACAAACAGACATGCACTCGTTATATTTATACAGACACATTCCAAAGCGCGAAGAGGACGTTAAAGAAATAATGAGAGAGGCTCTATAAAATAAGTTTATAACAAGGAAGTAACTGATAAAAAAATACATGTTAAAAATAATTTCATTCTTCTTAAATGACATAAAAAGGCTGACATAAAAAATGTAAATGTTACTCAGTACACAATGACTATAAATATAAATAGATCTTGATTCAAGAACTCGTCTGCGTGTTATATAAATAAATATAATAAATATTACGATAGCTGACTACGTCAATATATTTATAAAGTATAGATAATACTATCATTTAATGGTTTTTAAATATTGAATCAGGTACTTTTCTCGGTGAAAAAGTTCCGTCTTTGCAAGACATTTTTATCTATTGCTTCCTTGTTGGAAACTCCAACAAATAAAACATCAACAATTTATTCGGCGATTTGCATTGTTTCGATAAGAAATCTTAGTCATTCGAGGATTATGCAAGAACTTCAGTTGATGTCACAGAAATATGGTGTACAATATTAAGGTAAACCTGTAACTAAGCAATATACTACACACTAGTGCCTCCGTAACAGTACTGTTCGGCTCATTATTGCCGTGGGAGATGGCTAGGTACACTCCGAATATTCTTAAGCTATATCAAACAATGTGGAAAATTTAAGCTGAAGTTTTCGTTACAAAGTGAATGAAGTAAAGTACTCAATAAGTTTCCGTAGTTTAAATAGTAAATATATATGTATATAGTGTACTGTTCCGTGATGGTAAGGTAAATAATAAAAGTACTCCAGCTGGTGAGAGAGAAATATTACTTAATAAACACAGTATATATTTTTATGAGTTTCTATTAGTTTCATGTTATGAAAACAGCTCGAATCCAGGTAAAAAAAAAAGTTACAGGGGTTTTGTCCAGGAGGGGGTTGTTCTAGGGAGTTTTGTCCTAGGGAGTTTTGTCCTAGGGAGTTTTGTCCTAGGGGGGTTTTGACCAGATCCCATAAATCAATTGTGACTTTTTTCCTGGGATTCTATTACCGGCCACCATAAATTAATTGCGACTTTTTTCTTAGCCAAACTTGTGCCTTTATTACTGACTTTTTTGTCTGTCACTTTATTACCGGTCACCAACAGAGCTCAGGCACCATTCTTCAACACGTCTGATGCCTTCACGCAATCCTCAGAATAATAGCTCATAAATATGTGTGTGTGTATGTATGTGTTTCTTTTAACTTTAGGCAAAGTATGTCAAGGTATTTTTATTTGCTCTAATGTGTTACACAAGTATAAAATAATCTGGAAACCACTGACATAGAAAACCGAACTCGCGATCTGCGAGATGCACTGTATCTTTAGGGACCCGGACAAAAGCCCCATACCTAAAGTGTGAAAGTGGACAAAAGCCCTCGGACAAAAGCCCAATAGTTAAAGTGCGAAAATGGAGAAAAGCCCCCACGGTTATATTATTCGATTATTTTTTCTTTTTACTTGTTGCAGTCATTAGACTGTGGTCATGCTGGTGCATCACCTTGATAAATTTTTAGTGAATGCTAAGGATCGCTTCTTCCTGCTATTAACAGGAGTTCTGAAAAGGATAATGAGCACTGCCATTTCTTCTTCATTCAAGCTCTCACTTCGCCCCACAAAACACTGTAGTTATGTTGTATGGTTTGTTTTGTAATGACTGCTGGCTTACTATAGGTTTCTAAAATATACCGCATTTGTCGGCGTATATGATACGATTGTTTTTAAATTTTGAAATGTACCAAAACGTTACACTGCTTCGAAATACGGTCGTACTACGGATGAGAGACCGAGAGTTACTGGCTAAGGAGCTGGGTGAGTATTACTTCGCTAGGCACAGTAATTGTTACTTATAATAAAATATTGGTAACAAGCTAAATCATTGCAGTCTGTGAGGACAAACGTACGAAAAAATTGCCTACGGCACTTTGGCAATTATGTGGGAAAGTAACACCATCTAATTACACCTTTTTTCCCCAGCGTACGTAACCCATACCTGATATGTGGTTTACATTATTTAATAACTGTTACCTTTAAGAAGCATTTTCTAATTATCTAAATGAAAATTCACCAACAAAAATGAAAAGAATACTAAAATTTCATTCACAGTTATTTGCAATGACAGTTATTTACAATGACAACAAAACAAGAGCGGTGGAGAGCCAGCCTGATGGACGATAGTGGTGCCACAAAATATCATAGCCAAAAATACGAGTTTTATATCCGATATGGTATTTCTCTTGACGAAAATATAAACAAATATACAGTTGATCTGAAAGAAGATAAAGTTGATATACGGTACTCCCATAACGTATTTATTTATAAAATTTATGATGTCATACTTTATTCCAGTTTAATGTCACAGTGTTGTATTTAGATGTCACACTACTGAATTTAGTACACAGAATCATGCATTTTCTTCTACAAAAAAAAAAATCCACTTTAAAATATCTTTCAATGGGTGTATAATGAAACATACTAAATTTGTTTTCTTTTTCCACTTGTAAAATGGAAGGTGCGTTTTATACGCCGGAAAATACGATAACCATTGCATATTTAAAAAAATTAAATCTGAGAATTCAACATCAAACTACTACTTGTTTTAGTGATCGAATGCGCTACATTCAAGAGGTTTACGCGATAATATCGACGTCATTACAGGTAACTCGTTGTAGGATGAATGATAACACTGAACTGGCGGGATTTGAACACAAAACATAATGGAGCGTAATTGAATTCCACAGGATACTTTGTTCGACGCTCTACTGATTTTTCCAATCATAAGTATATTGCAAATGTGGCAAATAAAATCATTAAAAAAAAATATGTAAACTAAGATTGCACCAAGACATAT
>NC_068982.1:55247118-55249859 GCF_001194135.2 Octopus bimaculoides | reverse complement strand
AATGTGTTCTATGAAATATCTCAAATCAATAAAAGGTATTATTTCTATTGTTGTTGATGTTAAGTTCAGGCCAGCCTTTGTGGAACAAACAAATCTATGGCACGTAGGATGTCAGTCGATGACTAGGCACGGACTACTAAATCATTATTCGTTCTGTTCGTTTTTGTTTTATTGATATTTCATCGTTTGACCGGTTTTCAATGTCTTTATTTTTTTTCGAGCACAATGTATCTAGTGAGTCTTTCTTATGTAAAGACGATAGGGTGTAATCTGAGGGATATTTGGCAACAAATTCTTGCAGGTCAAACATGTAGGTCAAACACGTAGAAGTTTCTTGTAAGTTGTAAAGTTCTGGTATGAGTTTATATTGTAACCAATCCCAAGCAATACGAGTGAGACTTTGCTAATTTTCGTTATGAAATTCATAGCACGAAAATGGATTGAAGTTCATTGATGTATTTACTTAATATTATTATTTTTCAATGCCTTTATTTTGTCTTGTGATTGGGAAGTTCAGATGATATTTAGTTATGGGTTTTTTCATAAAGGAAAAGGAGTCGACCATATCTTTTTACAGGGCCTCCCAAACTATTGCGGAAAGGTAGGAAGAAACCTCGATTCATAGGCTGTGTGACGAAATGTCGAGTTCTCCTCAGCCACGTGTCTGAGTCAATTCCACAAAAGACACCCAAAGGAATTTTTAGTATTGTGTCATCTATATGGCCTGATATGTGTAATATGGTAGGGTTTTATTTAAGGAAAATTTGGTTACTATCTGCAGGAGGCCGAGCGACAAAGTAAAGACTTCTTTGTTGATTGAAGGTCGTTAGTAAAGGTGATTTATATTGTCAAATACAACAGGACTCCCCACCACCAAGTCGCTCTCAGTACCGGTTCGCACAGAGAAAAAATTAAAATATAACATTTTATTTCTATTCTAACTATTGCAGTCTGCTGGGTGTTTTTTTGCATTATGTATGTATTATATTTGTAACGAGTACTCGTAAACTTCCGCCAAGGCAACACCAACGCCCTCTCAACGATTAGTCGGAGATGATTTTTAAAATGAGAATATCTAAAATAAATTCGACTGCTCTCATAAATGAGAATACTAAAAATGAAACCGATCACTCTAAAAAAAAACAAAAAAAACAAAAACAGGATAAATAATCCAGAATCCTTGTCCGGTGCCGGATAGATCCTAAAATCTAATCAGCTCATGCCAGTCACGGGGCCAAACATCTCTGAAAATTTCATCCGAATCTATCCAGCGGTTCTTGAGATATCTTGTCCACGAACAAACAAACACTGCTGAAAGCAATACCCCCGCCTTCGCTAAGGCGGAGGTAATAAATGAGTTCAAATGTTGCTGAGTTCGACTTCGCCTTTCATTTTAGGGTTGATGAAATAAGTGCCAGTTGCGCAATGGGGTCGATGTAATCGACTAGACCACCTCTGCCAAAATTTCAGGCCTTGTACCTTTTGTGGAAAGGACTATTTATATAATTATTGAATTATATATTATGCACTTTATTGTGCATAATATATAATTTATTTATTTATGCACTTTATTTTGTTATGTGCGTGATTCTCCGGTCCATGGAAAAATTGTCTTGTATGAAACCGGTCCGTGGTGCTAAAAAAGGTGGAATGCGCTGAAGTACACAACATATACATACGCGCGCAGATACATGCATGTTTCTGGCCGTATGTCTGAACATGTACAATGGTATAAGACGTATTAACATAACGTTCATATATGTACACCTACAAAATAAACGCTTGACTAACCTTTAACATTTTTTTATATAAATAATCCTTTCTTCTATAGGCACTAGGCTTGACATTTTAGGAGATGGTGCTTGTGATTACATTGACGCAAGTACTCGGGTGATACTTATTTTATCGACTCCGAGAGGATGAAAGGCAAAGTCGACTTCGGCGGAATTCAGAACGTAAAGTCGGGCAAAATGGCGTTAAGCATTTTGTCCAGCGTGCTAACAACTCTGCCAGCTCGCCGCCTTTCTGAATATAAACAATGGTTTCAAATTTCCACACAAGGCCAGCAGTTTTATGAAAGGGGTTAAGTCAGTTACATCGATTCCAGTCTTCAACTGGTACTTATTTTATCGCCCCCATAAAGATGATAGGCAAAATCGATTCCTGCGGAATTTGAACCCAGAACATAAAGAGCAGGAAGAAATGACACTAAGAGTTTTGTCTAACTTACTAATGATTCTGCCCGCTCGCTGCCTTTTGTAACATATAATAGTTTCAAATTTCAGTACAGAGTCGGCAGCTTTTGAGGAGAGGGGAAGTCGATTAAATCAACATCAGTACTTGGCTGGCATCGACACCGGAAGGATGAAAAGCAAAGTGGTCTTCCGTGGAATTTGAACTCAGAACATAAAGACAGATGAAATGCCGTTAAGCATTTTGTCAAGCGTGCTAACTGTTCTGCTAGCTCGCCACCTTTTTGATATAAATAATTATTTCAAATTTTTGCCACAAAGGCAACTTGAGGGAAGTAGAGGTTGAGTCGATTACATCGACCCAGTATTCAGTTGGCACTTATTTTATCGACCCCGAAAGGATGAAAGGCAAAGTCGAACTCGGCGGAATTTGAAACCAGAACATAAAGACAGACGAAATGCCGTTAAGCATTTTGTCAAGCGTGCTAACTGTTCTGCTAGCTCGCCACCTTTTTGATATAAATAATTATTTCAAATTTTTGCCACAAA
>NC_068982.1:55245387-55246801 GCF_001194135.2 Octopus bimaculoides | reverse complement strand
CACATGTATACATATTTATAATGCATCTATCCATTCATCTATCCGCCTATCTGTCTGTCTGTATGTCTGTCTGTCGGTATGCATGTATGTATGTATGTATGTATGTATGTATGTATGTATGCATATGCGTGTATATAGATCTATTGTACAACTCCCCAACAATTTAATAGACTGATTTAATAGGTCTTTAATAGATACTTTGAAGAGACTTTTCTGAAATACTCTATACGTATATATCTTTATACATACATACATACATACATACATACATACATACATACATACATACATACATATATATATGCATATATATATATATATATATATATGCACACACACACATACATTATGCAATGCTTTAGGTTATATATACATATATTAGACAAAGATTTCCCAACAATACGATAGGCAAGCCTATGTCATGGGCATAAACAAAGACTCTTACACCTAGGTGCCGTTATGTGACTGTCAACAGTTGATATTCATCATGCACTGACACCACGGGTTTGGCATTCTACGACTCTGAAGTGGATAGACATTTTAGAAACACAAACATTGGGAAATATTTACATGTCTCCCTCAAATGTTATTTTTATACACAGATTTCCCCCAACCTTTACCTTATATGTTTGTCTTCTTTTTATATATTTTTTTGTCCTTCTGCTTTCAGAACGCTGTTAAGTGTTTTTAAAAATTATCTAGATAGGTTTGTTTTCTGTTTGGTTCCGTTTTTTTTTTTAATCTCATTCTTATAATAGTTTATTTGACCAATGCTTTGTCATCCTCTCTGCATCGAATTTGAAACTTACCTTGACAGACAAAAAGTTGTGCTTGCAAAGAATATTTAAGTAGGTTTTATACTTTATATTTTATACTTATTTCCACAAACAAATCTTTTGTAAATATTCTTTTCATCCACTCACTCACACACACACACACACACACACACACACACACCTGCACACACTATGTGCATGAATACTTATTGTAAGGATTAATTGGAATGAAAAGTAAAGTTCAACTCGTCGACATTTAAACTTAAAGCTTGGGTTAAAGTTTTATTCTGGTGTTATTCTGCTTCAGTTAATTCATCGTACTTAATAAAATAGCAAACTGTCATATCACACGCACACTTCCCTTCGGTGCATGCATCTACTAAAGGTAGATTCGCAACACCCATGGTAAACGTGGTTTTGAATTTCTAGCGAATATAGCTGACGATTTAGTACTATTATATATCCAAGATGAACCTGACAACTAACGAAGAGTTTATAATCGATGTGTCTCATTTCAAGATTGAATTAAGGACAAGCGACCATTATGTATATAGGAATGTGCGTATGCATGTATCGACCTTCGATTACGGTAAAATAATCTTGCTCAAAAAGGGATACAGTGGGACTAAATAGAACGT
>NC_068982.1:55235813-55239711 GCF_001194135.2 Octopus bimaculoides | reverse complement strand
ATATATATATATATATATATATATATACACATTTAAGTATACACGTACCTACACACACACATCAGTAGTGTTTCAGGTGCATAAACGCTGCACATGTCGCAAAAATATAAATAACAAATAGTTTTAATATAAAAACTTTCATTTTTTATATGAGACAGCTGCAAAGTGGGTGCATGTATATTAAATGTACTGCACTTCAAATATATGTTGCCTTTTTTAGTTTCAAAATGGCACACTGGCTAAAATGCCAGGTGTTGCCCAATATGTATGTGTGCACGTATGCATATGTGTCTATCTATCTATCTAGCTAGATAGATAGCTAGCTATTTAGCTATCTAGACATATATGCATATGTATGTATATATAAAATTATGAAGAATGAATACAAATGAGTTGAGGTTTTCTTTAACTGCTGCTGTTTCAGACGTGCTTTTTATTGGATAAATCGATTACATTATGGAAAACAAGCGTTTTCTTCAGTTGAATTAAAGCTTAAAATTTCATACCAATGTGTGTTGACCCTCTCATTTTGGCAATAAGCTTGCCAAACCTCATGATGTTTCATATTTAGATGCTTTTTATTAAATTCATTCAGTTGTTAAACTTGGTTTTGATTTACTGTCAGGTGACTTTTAGACAACTCTGTATGTATACACACACACACACACACACACACACACACACACACACACACACACACACACACACACACACATCTATCTATATATATATATGTATGTATGTATGTATACACACATACACACACGACGGGCTTGTTTCAGTTTCCGTCTACTAAATGTATTCATAAGGCTTTATCCGGCCCGAGGCTACAGTAGAAAACACTTGCTCAAGATGTCATGCAGTGAGACTGAACCTGTGGTAATTTTATTATTTATATTTGAGTTCAACAGCTCCATTAGATTTGATAATATAAATTTGAATGAGTATTAACAATATCAGTATTGTCAAGTTATTAATTGCAGATGAACAATAATAAATTTATGCAACTTCTATTTCAATGACTTTTGATGGTTATCGAGACAAAATCCATCTTGGACAGGTAACAGACTATAGTTAACTCTCTAGAAGAGGGGTCGTCAAAGTGGGTCCGAGGGACTCCTTAGGGTTCGGCGAGGAATTACAGGGAATCGATGACTGCCGAAGGGTCGAATGGAAGTCGGTGTGCGAAAGACCAGCTCACACAGATGAACTGCTTGAAATACTTAACGCCATGAAACGTGGGAAAACACAAGTTTTTACTGCAGCGGGAAGTCTGAGACCAGGCCTGTTGGGGGAGATAAGATATTAAATACATATCTCATAAACGTTATTGCCACCTTCAGTACCTGGTACGCATTTAAGATATGGTACGGTGGTGTAGGGTATTAAGATATTTTAAATGAGGAGGGTGGTCGATGCGGAAGGAGAAGTGGCTAAATGGGGTCGAGACGGAAGGAGAAGAGGCTAAAGGGGCTCGATGGTCGAAAAATTTCGGCGACCTCAGTTCTAAACAAACGAGTATCTACGTAACCAGTAATGTGTTTATTAAAGCTTATGGAGTTTGTACAATACAACTTTAAATCTAAAAAGCTAACTATCTGTGGCATAAAATCTACTGTGTAGTAACACAGCAGTTATATCTGTTTCTCCAAAGTCACTAATTTGCAATTTTAAATTATTACAAAGCACCATTAGCATCGTTTTTCATTAGCATCATAAATTCAAGGCTATTGGTTGGGTGCCAAAATTAGCAGGATTTAATTTTTATTTCAAATTGCTAGAAGAGTCAATTTATTTTTTGGTATTACTTTGAAGATTGTTTTATTTTATCTGAATGAAAATTTCAGTTTATGTGCACACTGGTCAGCCCTTTAAGGAGTCCCAAGTGGCTTGAACTTGTTTGACGACAGAAAAAAAAAAAAGAAACAAACATAATTTGATTTTAAATAAAGTGTTGCAATTGTATTTACAAGTATTTTATGCTTAGAGGGAGTTTTATTTTTTAATGGGAAAAGTATAAATAAATCAAAATAAGAAATTCTATATAAATTATTTTCTAAGAATTAACACGTTTTCGTCCAGTTTGCAGAAAGTTGTTTCTTTTGACCTAAAACTTAAATATACCATAAAAGTAAACATTTACATCGACGTGAAATGACTGGTTGCGCAGTTTGTATACTGATGACATTTATTTTCTTTTCGTTTATAATGACTGAGCAAAACACTATGTTATGCTAAAAGAAAACCAATTAAAAACTCGTCTGTTCACTTGACGATCCGGTTGCTTAATACAGAGATATCATGAGCCTCTATAATGAGTTTAAAGAATTTTGTGCAGCATTCTGTCTTAATGTAGAATTGCCAGACGACCAATCTTTATTATAAGATCGTGCATCTTGGAACCAAATATTACGTCATTTTTACAAGGTGTCAGTATTTGGAAATCGAAAAAGATAATTTTACGTTAAATGAATTATACTGATATCGTACACCCAGTACTTTATAACAATAAAATATTTGTAAATACCAGCGCAGATCTCCATTTGAAAGCAAATGCCACCAAGTCAAGCTCTCAGGTCAAACTTTAGAGCTGTTTCGCTAGTGTCATTTCTCTTTTGAACTTTCCAACTCGTTCCCACATACCCCCTATTGTACTGATACTTGTTCTCTCGGGGTGAATCTGTAATTTAGGTCCTTACACGTAATATGATTTTATAAAGTAAACTTTTACATTAATATGAAATGATTGCTTACTGAAGCACGCAACTATACTAAATAATTGCAACTCATGCACGTTGAAACAAAGGGCTACTTGACAAAAGAGAGAATTTCCCTTCATAATAAATATTTCCTGAAAGATAATATTTTTAAAACACAAAGCTATAATATTTGAGAGAAGCTAATTTATATTAAAGTCTGCAATATTTGACAAAAAGAAACATTTATTACTTAGTCTAAAAATGATCTGAAATTTTGGTATAAAGGTAGCACTTTTGGGAGGAGGGACAAGTCGATTAGATTCCCTCTTCTGCTCAACTGGCACTTATTTATCGACCCCGAAGGGATAAAAGGTAAAGTCTCAGAACGTAAAGATGGACGAAATGTCGCTAAGCATTTTCCCCGGCGTGATAACGATTCTGCCAGCTCACCGCTTTTGGTTTCAAAGCTTTACACAAGGCCAGTTAATTCGGGGAAGGGGTAAGTCGATTACATCAACTCCAGTGCTCAACTGGTACTTATTTTATCGACCCCGAAATGATGAACGTTAAAGTGAACTACGGCGGAATTTGAACACAAAACATGCGGACGGATGAAATGCTGCTAAGCATTTTGCCCGATGTGCTAACGATTCTACGAATCTCGGCGCCTTAACCTAGTTTATAATAAAAAGTTGGAAATTAGGTCATGTCTAACATATTAAATATTTGAATCCCGCGCTTTCAATTAATTAATTTCATGATGAAGATTTGGTTTATCGCAAAAAGTCAGGGCAGAATTATTTAATTAAATTCCAGATTTATTTTCGATAATTAGAAAAATACTGCAGAAGTGATGAAGGAGGCATTTATCTAAATAAACAAATGCCGAATTGATAAACCGTAAGATTTCAAGAACACTTTTACCACTTTGTGTCTTTTAAAAAATCTGACGAGCGATATTAGAGAAACCGTTATGTAGTATTACAGCTTGATAGGCATAATTTCGTTTCCAATTTGACAGAAAGATAAATCTACACATTGTCGAAAGACTACTGGATAACTATAATAAGACATGAACCTAAAATCTGAGAAAAGATAGAAATTATTCGACCATTACACCACCCATCCCCACACACATGTATACATACATACATACATACATACATGCACACATATATATGCATATACATATATATATA
>NC_068982.1:55233740-55235601 GCF_001194135.2 Octopus bimaculoides | reverse complement strand
ACACACACACACACACACACACACACACACACACACACACACACACACACACACACACAGCAGTCGCCTATAATATATATTACGACAGTTAATTTAATATTGTGTGATGTTAGCTTACGATCACCGTTAGCTGTGGTGATAGAAAATATCTTCAGTAATTGGATGATGCGTCTGGGAGCGAAAATATCAATATGTTGAATTTACTAAGAAGAATTTAAAAGAATAACATCAAAAAAATACATACAAGCAAACTAAACCCGAAAGAAGACGCTGACATAGGTCAAATATATGTTTTATCTTATGATGTTTTGGCCAGAAAATCACAAATGTCGCCAACAAACAATTAAGCCTTGATAATTATGTCAAAAACAGTAATTTTGAAAGGTGAAGCTGTTTGTTAAGTTATGTCAAGAAATGGCAGCACGACACAATTTTTGAACCTTTCTTTTTTTTTGTTGAAAAATATAAGAACAAAATCAAAACCAAACATAAGTTAAACTGTAAGGTTGTTTAAATATTGGTGTTTAGGGTGTTTAAACAGAGAAATGTAACTCTCTAGTACATCGTTGAAAATGTCAAAATTAAACGTACGTCCCTATTCACAATATACACATTTATACATATACATATATGTAAGTAGCTGTATACTTATACATACAAACTTATACATACATAAATGTATAAGTAAATACATATATTTTTACACATACATACACAGACACAAATACACACACACACACACACACACACACACACACACACACACACACACACACACACAAACACACACATGCACTGGAATTTTAATTCAGTAGTGTAAGTATATATAAAAAAAAACGTACAACTTGATAGTCAAGAAATATAAGAGATGTGTATGTGTGCGCACGTGCGTGTTTGAAGTGAACACCTATGTTTTAATACGCTTATGAATGTGTGTATATGTGCAGATTCATGTGTGTGTGTGCTTGTATGTCTATGTTTACAAGCGAGTTTAACACTCACACACACGCACACACATACACATGCGCACTCAAATTCAATCGCCCGGGCATGCGTGCAAGAGCGTCAACAGACGAAAGAGAATAGTACTTAACACGTTTAGCTGAAGTTTTATGTATCTAATAATAGTTTGATCAGTTCTACATTATCTGGATTTTCGTTGGTGCAGAACATGTCCATTTCTTCAGCTATTCTGTGAACATGTTCGGTCACGAAAATTCATGTAACGTGGAACTGAATCAAACTACCACTGTGTGTGTGTGTGTGTGTGTGTGTGTGTGTGTGTGTGTGTGCGTGCGCGTGTGCGTGTATATATACGAGTGAGTGGACAGACGAAAACGTGCACTCAACACATTTAGTAGGAGTTACATGTAAAATTTAAAGCAGTTTGATTTGGTTTCATGCGATTTAGGAATGAGTAGACAACATGGAACCAAATCACAGGCACAGGGAGGAATATAGATGTTGCACGGCCGACGGCCGAACCAAGAAAGAAAGATCAGACTTAGCCGAACACCGGTCACGTGGGAAGAGAAGAGAGAGAGGTAGAGGCAGAGGGACAGAAGAAAGCATCTGTTTCGGTAGAATTTCATTGATGTATTCATAGACGATATCATAATATATAATTCACCATCTTGGATTCGTCATGATCGATGAATGAAATCTCACCTGCTTCACATCTACCAGTTTAAAATTTTGCCTGAAGATGGTAGCATATATGTTTGATGCGATTTATGATTACATCAACAAAATTCTACCGAAAACTCCAAATGACCCGTCCTTGTTTTCTTTGTATCGTCTATCTGGATGTTTTGTTGTCCCTTTTTTGTATCACCTAACTGTCTGGATATTTTGTGTCCTT
>NC_068982.1:55230662-55233611 GCF_001194135.2 Octopus bimaculoides | reverse complement strand
TATATATAGTTATATATATGTATTTAAATCTTTATGACAAAATATCGACCACTGTTGTTAATAGAGGATGTTTTTCTCAATATAGAGTTTAGTGGTTTGTGTGTCTATTTGTGTTTTCAGTCGTCCATTTGCATCCAGTGCACTACTAGTTACCTCTCTAAGTTTGTCATAGTTGGTGTGGTTCTTCTTCTTCAGCCTCAGATAAGGCCCTGATCGAAAATGCCTATCATTGAGAACGTCCCAGTCGAGTCCATCCTGTTTTTATTATCACTTATGATATAAAAAGGAATAAGTTATACAATATTTTCTTCCCTCTGTAAGATGGTATGGTTTGATTTGAAAGAGAATTGACTGCTATTTGTTGCAGGCCGAGCGTCTGCATAGACGCTTCGTGTTGAGTTGATGACTCTTGCTGTCTTGATCACCTAATGAGTTAGGGGAGAGAAAGATAGAGAAGGGAGAGAACAGGAGAGAGGGAGAGAGAAAGAGAGAGAGAGAGAGAGAGAGAGAGTGAGGGAAGAAAGAGAAGGGAGAAGGGGGAGTGTCAGATACAAGTCTACTAAGTACATAGACATGATTGCTATTGTAGTCAATTTCGCTATATGAGGCCTGTAAATAAAGCAATGGGACTAGTCCCACAGCGCTTGATCTCGCAATACTGCGGGGTTTCTCTTCATAGTGTTACCACATCAATGCCCCCTTTAACTTGAATTCAAGCAGCAACCACGTGATGTTAACAGGTGAACTGTGAGTGCACGTTTTGCGAAGTGATTTTGTTCTGTGTGTCCTGAAAATGAGCAAGGACAGTTACGAGCAAGTTTTGTTTCTAACTCAGACACAATGCCACTGAAACTTGTGCCAAACTTCAACAGGCTTACGGGGAGGCTGCTTTATCAAGCGTGCATGTTTTCAGATGGTTCAAAGCCTTTTTAGAAGGCTGAGAATTCGTTGAAGATGACCGTCGGTCAGAAAAGCAATCAACTTAAGAAATGACGAAAATGTGGAACGAATCGAAGGCCTTGTGTAATTTAACCGTCAGTTAACTGTCAAGTTGATTAGAGAGAAGTTGTACTTGGACGACACTACTTTTATCAAATTTTGACCAACGAATTGGGAATGGGGGAAATTTCTGCGATTTCGGTTACAGTTTTTGGAAGGGAAAGCATCTCTGTTATCCCTCAGACCCCGTATTCGCCTGACCTGATTCCGTGTGACTTCTTTCTTTTCCTGATATTGAAAATTCACTTAAAAGGACATCTTTTTGGTACGTTGGAAAACATGAAAAAATGGCTGCAACCAAACAGCTTAAGGCCATTCTGGTTTCTGAGTTCAAGTACTGCTGTGGAGAGTGAAAACAACGTCCTGGGCGCTGTGTGATTTCCCAAGGGAGCTATTTTGAAGGCGACAGAGTTGATTTGTTGTTTAATTATAAATTAAAGAGTTCACAGAAAATTTCTCATTATTTTATTTACAGACTTCGTGCGTCTACATGGGCACATACTTTTTAATATTATACCTATCATGTGTATAATGTACTTTAGCATTTAATTCACCTTCAGTAGACTTGCTTTTCAGTCGTCTCCCCACATTCCAGATGTCTGTGGGACCTAAAACCCCAACTTACATGCATGTACTCACTCTCACGCATTTTTACACACATGGTTTTATTCAAAGAAATATAATCATAGATTTCTAGCGGGGAAAGAGGCGGATTATCCAAAATTCATATCTTTATCAACATACTACGAGATAAGAGAAATAGGTTGCAACGAGGAACCGAATCGAGAGACCACAGACACAATACCCCGAGGACTTACTGTGGTGCCATGTTTCTTGTCAGATATTTTGGACCAATATATATGTATGAAAAGTATCATTAAAAAAAGAATTCGTTATTATTATTATCATTATTCAGATGAAGGCGGCGAGCTGTCACAATTGTTAGCACACCGTGCAAAATGTTTAGCGGCATTTCGTTCGTTTTTACGTTCTGAGTTCAAATTCCGCTGAGGACAACATTGCTTTTCATTTTTTAGGATCGATATAATCGGTTTACCCACCTCCCTCGAAATTTCTAGCATTGTGCCAAAATTATTATTATTATTATTATTTTCTCTTTATTACAAGTTTTGTTGGAGCTCCTAGAATCGTGAATGCGTAGCGGGCCTACTATCTGCAACTTACAGTACCATGCTATTCGTTCTTTTCAGCTATATAATACTTTCCTCATTATTCTGGCCGTGCCAAGGAGGCAAACCTTTTGTAACAGTTCTACTGGGTACTCTATTCCAATTTCCTTTATATTCCTCTTGATGCCTTCTGATATTGTTCCCAAGGATCCAACAATAATTGGCACGATCTTCACCTTCATATTCCATAGCCGGTCTATTTCATACTTAAGAGCGTTGTATCTATCTATCTTTTTGCCTTCCTTCGTGGGTCAAAGGGGCATGCAACATCAACTCTATAGCATATGTGGGGCACCTTGTCCACCACCACTAGGTCCGGTCTGTTATGCTCTAGCACCTGATCTGTTTGGATTGGAAAATACCAGCGGGTTTTGCCAGTCTCCGACTCTGCCACTCTTTGCGGTTTGTGTTCGTTGGCCCTCGACCAACACTTTGATGCCAAACATGAAGGCTGCGTTGTCAGAGCTAAAGCACTTTCGGTAAGCGGGGAGGGGACTAAGGCCGCTCGATGGGCCCGAGTGGTTGAGGCGAAGCGTGGCAACAGAGCGACCATTCGGTCTTTGGTGGACCAGAACGACTGCGAGATTTCGGAACCGAAGCAGATGTGTGCGGCCTTTCAGCAGCACTTTGCTCGATTGTTCGGGACGGACGGTAGGACGGACGACGGAACAGACTTCGGTGTGTACCTAGACGGCCTGCCGCAACTCTCGACCAGCGAAGCCGAGTGCTGCGAAGGACCCATATCTGCCTGGGAAGTACA
>NC_068982.1:55222624-55228348 GCF_001194135.2 Octopus bimaculoides | reverse complement strand
ATTTATTTATCTATTTATTTGTTATATCTTTCTCCGTTTTCTTCCTCTGTTTAGACGAACTTTCCTACCTTTTTGGACAAAACATTTTGTAACCTTCGTCCTGTCTTTGTCCTTACATGTTTTTAATTGATATTAGCCCTTGTGGCCAATAAAACGAATTAATTATTATTATTATTATTATTATTATTATTATTATTATTATTATTATTAACTTAGTGGTTCGGCAAAAGAGACCCATAAAATAAGTACTAGGCTTACAAAGAATAAGTCCTGGGGTCGATTTGCTCGACTAAAGGCGGTGCTCCCGCATGGCCACAGTCAAATGGCTGAAACAAGTAAAAGAGAGTAAAAGAAAGAGAGATTATTATTATTATTATTATTATTATTCAGGAGGGAGTGAGTTGACAGAATCTTTAACGCGCCGGGCAAAATGCTTAGCTGCATTTCATCCATTATATTGTGGATTCAGATTCCACCGAGGTCGACCTTGATTTTATGTTTTCATGGTCGATAAAATAAGTTCCAATTGATCACTTGGTCGATGTAATCGACTTATACGCTCCCCGAACCTGCTGGCCTTGAGCCCAGATTTGAAAGTATTGTTATTATTATTCAGATGGAGAGAGGAAGAGTAGCAGCCAGGATTTTTTGCCAGTTTTGTTTACTTAGTTATATTCATTCAGCTTTATAAAACATGGAGAGTCGAAGAGTTCGAGAGGGATGCAAGCGAGGTAAGAAAGATTGAGCGAAGTATTTTGTAGTCGTGAAACATTGGAAAGGTTGTTTAGCAACTGAACGTTCCGCGCATCAGTTGTGCTTCGCTGTAAGTCATAATACAACTTACTAGTTCAGAGAATCAGAAGTCATTTTAGTAGCGGTGTATAATTCAGAAGTAGTGAGAATAAATAATGAGTTCTAGATCAGTAGCCGTAGTGTATAGGGACCGAGTGAAAACTTGTCAACCAGCTGGACAGCCTCTTTTTGGTTACAATCTAAGATGTTTGTATATGTAATTTCAATACCGTCCCATACATAGAGATATATATATAGTTCTCTGCAATACCGTCCCAGTGATAGAGATATATATAGTTCTCTGTGAAAAATCATTTGAGAGCATAAAAAGTTTAGCAACATTGAGTTTTAGTTAGTTATTCATGGTAATGACTATGTTTGGATGTTTTTCAATTTCAAAGTTTCAATTATTATCCATTGAAAGACATGAGATGAGAGAATAGTATCTGAGGCAGGAATAAATATTTTTAAGAGGAATAACAACTCATGCCTTCATTATATCTGTTTCTTTGGCGCAGCTGGGGACATATGTCAGTGGTTAAGGATATTTTAATCAGGAAAATTGATAAGATGGCATGTCAACCATGTGGTTTAGATCAATGCTTTCCGATTGACTTCAATTTGATTCCTTACTTAGACTTAAAGCCACCAATATATAATTTTGAGGTATAAACTTGAAATGGTGAGACATTCACAACTTCCACAGGTGTGTTTATAACATAAATGAGCTGAATTGGTTTCCATTAATGATAAAAACAGGTTCTCTCATTCAGCCTTGTAGCAGCATACTTAGTGTTCCGTGGTGTTTGCACCATATTTAGTATTAAATAACTGTAGCCGAAAAGTTTCAAAAATTCCGATTTGAGATATTCTTATAAAGTAATGTATACCACATCTGGAAAGTATTTCTTCCTTTGTGCTGAAGTTTTATGACATAAAGCTGTCCACTTATCAAAGGAATTTAAAACGTATTTAGCGGATCATATTGTTGACTGAAAAAAAGAAAAGAAAAAAGAAAAGCCTCGATGTTCACTCCTATGTCACCCATTTTCTTAAAATTCTCTACAGGCTGCTTGTTTAATTATCTTTTTATTCATTCTTCTTGTTTTCTGATTAATTCTGTTTCCAATCGATACAAATAATTCTAAAAGATTATAAAATTCCTTCTTCAACCACTGCAATTAATTGTACAAGATAATATTAATGAAGTTGGATTGAAAATATACGTTTCTTCTTACTAGACACAAAGGCCTTTAAATTCAGGTCAGAGGAAAGAGAAAGTCACGCCGTTCATGCAAACCATGTCGCTAATATTGACTTCAGAAGAGATGTGAAATGACTTCAAACGGGTATAAAATCTTGAGCTCGGAGGTAGTTGAACTAACAGATGGTTCTCATTTAATTTACTATACTACTGTTAAATCGAAAATATAATTCTATTGGAGGAAAAAGGTTCTGAAGTTCCTATAACTCTTTTTAAAAAAGCAAACAAGAAAATTTCAAACGAGAATTGAAAAGCTATTTTTCTACCACACACTTTCTGCTGCAACCACCCCCAATAGATACGCACACACATAAGCATATGCTCGTGTATATATATATATATATATATATACATACATACATACGTATACATACGTGCGCGCGCGCACACATTTACACATGTCTTTACCAATCTAAATGATATTGTTAGCCTGATGTGCAAATAGAGTTTATAAAGTATTTTGCCCGGATTGATAATCCCTTAGCAATAACTACACACACACACACACACACACACACACACACACACACACACACACACACACACAAGGAACAGTACAAAACTGGGCGAATACACTGGTAAATTATAATTGAAGCCTTCATAATGTAATATTAAATGGAAATTCCTGGAAACATCCAGACTTTACCAAATCAAAAGTGTGATCTATGTGCAGATGATGCAGAAAGAATAGGAAAAGCCCTCAAAAAGAAAACGCCTTCTTAAACAAGATCAGAGATTTTCGGGAAAAGCAGACATGTTGACAAGCTCATATTACACAACTAGAAAACATTGTCTTCACCCAACTAGAATTATAAGTATGCCGAAGTTCTTATTTTTTCAAATCAGATTTGTTCATAGATGTATGCGGGTTTACATGTGTATATACACACAAGTTCTCATACACACAAACATAAACACATATATATATGTATGCATATGTATGCATATATGTGTTTGTTAAAATATATAACCGTTTACATTTTTCATTATCCGTTTTTGTATAATGTTTATCAATGCTTCTTCATGTTTATTCATCGCTCGTTCTTGTTTCCCTAAATCTTACAATACCTACCTTTATATAACTACAGATAATGTTAGCCATGTATGGCTCTGCGTATACAAATATCTTAGTAAAATTAAGGATTCTCATATTTATTCAGATCTTTCCATTAGATTCAATATGAAAAATTGTACGACTTGTAAGTTACTTCTCAAAAAGCAACAGAAATCTTGTTTCTTATACAGAGAAAGAGTTTAGTGAACGACGTTAAGAAATAGATGTTGCAACAAGTGTTCATCCAAAATAAATAAAGCTAACTGCGACCTATATATTGGTTTCTAATTTTGGGGGGAGAAAATAAGTCAATCACATCGACCCCAGTGTTCAACTGATACCTATCTTGTCGACCCCGAATGGACGAAAGGCAACGTCAACCTCGACGGAATTTGAACCCAGAACGTAAAGACGGACGAAATACCGCTAAGCATTTTGCTCGGCGTACTAACGATTCTGTCAGCTTGCCGCCTTAACTGCAACTTAAATATTAAGAGCTTCGTAAGATTTGCATTGGATAGTACAACTTCGCGAAATTGAGGCCTTATTCATCATTTTAGCGATATATTCAAATTAATAGAAATATGAGTGAGATTTTTTTGTTAAAATTTAAAATAAGGATTAGAAGTATTAAACAACTTCATTTTATGAAGAACTAAAACTGCTTTTTGTAAAAAAATTCTGCATGATTTCTCGTTTTAGAAGCATGTCACTGAACTGACAAAAATATATACACTCGAAGTTTGGCCTCGACGATATTTGAACTTGAAAACTAGACGGATGAAACTGTATTCATACATGAGATACAATGTTAAATCCACTTTATAGCTAAATCAATAAATTTGAAGTCTTAGAACTAATGACACTCTCCAGACAAAGCTGAAAATAGATACGTCGCTAAGATGAAGATATCTGATATAATACAGGTTCTAAATAACTTGTTCTGCCAATCTCTTGTCAATTTCTTTGAATGGTTTTATCTCTTTCAGCGAATATATTTTGACATCCAAGATTTCCTGTGAGCGAATCGTGTGAGGGCAGTTTCACGTCTGAATTGTTTGTCCCGCTTCCAGTTAGGAACAGACACTGACTTATATGAGACGATAGTATCAAAGCCAAGGAAAAATATGCTTTTAGAGAAAAACATGAGACGTTCTTATTGTTCTTATATGTAAATACAACATACCACTCTTTCACTTTCAGCTTGATTGTCGCTTTCACTTTTAAGTGTTTATCTCATGGCAACATACATTTTTATCTATGGCAAAAGTATCAGTTATATTGTGACATTCATATTTCCAAAAATAAAACAGGCATGGCATATTGCACTAAAATAAAAGGCTAATTCTTTTTGTGACCGAACATTGTTATATGTTTAAAATTGAATTGACATAAAAATATAACTTTCATTCTATTTCGTTCCAAAAATCATTTTCAACTTCTCATATTTAGCTGTATTCTAATTCATTCCTAAGTTTTGAAAATCCTTTCTGAGATGATCAAAATTCCAGCTGGTAACTTTGTTTCTATTGACGTTAAACAAAATAACGTTTTCAAATTTTGGCATGGGACCAGCAATTTCGGGAAGGGGAAAAGTCGATTACAACTGGTACTTATTTTATCGACACCAGAAGGTTGAATGGCGAAGATGACTTCGGTGAAATCTGAACACAGAACGTAAAGACGGACGAAATGTCGCTAAGAATTTTGCTCAGTGATCTAACGATTCTACCAGCTCCCCGCCCTGAGGTTAAACGAAATAACATTCCATACTTACTACATATTTTCTGATCGAGAAGGTGCGTGGCTTAGTGATTAGAGTATTCGGGTTACGATCGTGAATTCGATACGCATTTTGTCCGTGAGCAAGACAATTTATTTCACGTTGCTCTAGTGGTCTATGGGGAATGGCATGCCAAAAAATAGACCCAACATTTTCTCTGCGTGCTATTTTCGTTTTTCTTTACATCAATGACACTATTCACTCTCACCACCTGTGACACTCAAAAAGAATGTTAAATCTTGCACATATGTATAACATCATTTGTACAACATTGAATAATACAGGTGACTTTATAAACATAAACACGTTTTTTAAAATACATTCATGCGAACTTTGCATTTATTAATGTAATAATTCGAAACATCTACTGTCTGCTTCAATGCTGTACTTCATCAACCTATGGAAGAATACATATTGTTTAATTTCTTTGCAGTCGCAAGGAAATAAAAGATTACTATTATACTTAATTTATCGTTGTTATCTCTACGCATCGATATTCGTTTTATACACATCAAAAGTTGGGGTTAATGGCGCTTGTAATTTCCATTTGCAAATATTCACTGGGTTAAAAAAAAAAAGAACTAACAAACGGATAATCCGTTTTGAAAATGGAAAGAACATTGAGTTAATATAGTCACACCTTTTCATAAATGCACAAACCTAGGCATGTGATGTTGTTAAGAAATTTGCTTCGCAATCACGGCGTCCAGATTTGGTTCCAGTGCGCAGTTACGAAGGTAAGTGCCTTAGTTTGTAACTTTGGTTTAACCAGTGCGTTGCGAGTACATTCTAGTACGTGGAAATTGTGCGAAGACTAACCATATATATATA
>NC_068982.1:55215765-55222138 GCF_001194135.2 Octopus bimaculoides | reverse complement strand
TATATATATATATATGCGTGTGTGTAAGTGTGTCTTGGTTTATATTTACTGGTGTATACCGGTGTTAAAATGTTTTCCCTTTATGTCAAATATGTAAATTAATGATTTGAAGAATTAACGCTGATAAAATATAGACCAGACTGAAATGAAGACTGCGTCTCTGTATGATGGAGTAAAAACTCTTGAAGTCTGTGTCTGACCATGAAGTTCAATAATAGAAACCAGTTAAAGAATTTATCATGTTAATAATGGGTAGATGAAGAGAAAAATGAAAGCTGATAAAGAAAACCACAAAAAAAAAATTTTACTTAGCAAACACAGACGTTGGGTTAGAAATTTTATATTTGGAAGAGGCTCAATAATGCTATCAATTTTAAGGTCAAACAAATCTTCAAATAAGTCTTTGTGACAACCATAACTTTTCACCAGCATTATCGAAGTGAAAGAAGTTAAATTAGCCCAACAAGAAATAGAAATTGCAAAACAGTTTTGTTCTACGATGCTTGATACTTAATTTTTAATCTTTCCGCATTGAAAAAATGTTAATTTTGTAAACGTTATACTCAGGGAAATATATAGCTCTTGGATAAGTTTACGGCGGACTACAACAAAGAACAAAAGACGCTAAAATTGTCCTATCAGAAACAAATTGCATTCACTTTTGATAAATACTTCGATTCTATCTACAGGTATGGGGAAATAACTTCGACAAACAAGTTTATTTGACAAAGCCAGCGAAGCATAGACTTTATTGTACTTACCAGTTTTGTAGAAAGTCTAATAATAACTAAACCTGTTCTGAACAATCTCCCATACGTGTAGTTAAAATCAAGATATTTAGGCAATGGCTTTTTACTTATTCCCACCGGCATAACCATTAGCTTTTTAATTTTTTAAAATTTCTATAATAGTTTTGTTTTTGATTTAGGCACAAGTCCATGAGTTTTGAGGTTATGGGATTCGTCGAAATCTTAGAATCCGCTTGTTGACTCGTACATCAATTTATCGACTTATGGAGGATAAAAGACAAAGCTGAATTTGGTGGAGTTTGAACCCAGAAGGCATAAAAATCAAAAGTATTACTGCAAGGCAGTTTTTTCCGCCGCTCTAATAACTCCGCCAGCTCTCCGGAATTTTACTAAAGGAGGAAAGGCAGTGATCTAGCTGAATCGTTGAAGCGTCGAAAAATGTTTTGTCGTATAAATATTCATTCCGGCTCTTTACGTTCTGAGTTATGAAATGTTACACCGTATTTTCCGGTATAATAGTCGACGTAGAATATAGTGCAAATATGTAGTATAAACATTCAAACACGTCATTATCTTTCCAAATCCTTCTGCATTTCACATGGAATGTTTTTCCTTCCAAAGTAATCTTAGTGTATAAGTCGACCTGCCTTTTTTGTGGCTGTAAATTTTGATCTGAGAAATTCGATTTGTATGCCAAAAGGGGTAATTTCAATTTTTGATGTTCAATGACGACTTATATGTTTAAAAACGTTTATATTATTGAAGAAAAACTTGTGCGCAACAAAGTTAAAGACCAACTTTACATTGCTTTAACTGGCTAAATATTTTCAAGATATTGTCTGATAACGTAAGCAAACTGCTGAAGAATAGATGTAGGTATAAGCATGCAGTGATAATTTGAAGTATAGCAGCGTGTTTCATCTGTTCGACGGCTGTCTTAGCAGTCATAATAAGACGGGTTGGGTCAGACAAGTTTCAAGTACCTACCTTTTCGGTTTAAACATCTGGGAATTTTAGGTCTTCCCTTCCAGCTAATGTGGCAGAGAAGAACCGTTAATCTGCCAGTCACTACGCTGAAGTGTATACAAACTGATTTCGTGACTGTGTATGTTTACAATGTTTATGTATGTATGAGTATGTAAGTATGTATATATGTATGCACATATACATACACACACGTGCGGTAACATTTATGTATTTGTATTCTTCAGGTTTTATTTTTCAGAATTCTCACTAGGAGAAGAGTCTCCAACTGAAACAAAGCTAATTTCATTGGAATTTAGATAACATCAGGTAGGTAGTCATGTGTGTGTGTGTGTGTGTGTGTGTGTGTGTGTGTGTGTGTGTGTGTGTGTGTGTGTGTGTGTGTGTGTATGTATGTATGCATGTATGTATGTATGTGTGTGTATGTATGTATGTATATATTTGCATGTCTAGACATGCGCATATATACTTAAATGGTAAACGTCTATATGTATGTGTGTGTGTATGTATGAATATGCATTTGCACATTTAAGTATGCATGTATGTTATTGCATGTGTGGGCCTTTTATTGCATATGTGGGTATGCATGTTATTGTATATGTGTTTATATACCTATCCATGTCTGTAAGTTCCTAAATTTTATGCATTTTCACAATTCTAGCTTGTAATTCAATCTAACATGGGCGTGCCCTTTCTGGATTTGTGAAACCCAACTTATGACGTTCATACTGTTGCAGTTATTTACATAACCAAGTGTCCCTATAAACAAAATTATAAACCTAGTTATGATTTGTGTGATCTCTGCCTTTCACTTTTGTTTGGCACGGATATTTTCTCACTTTTTGTTATCTTTAACATTGTGTTAACGTCTGCTGAATAACTGATTTCTACTATCGTGTATACTTTGCTTTTTTGTCACATATCATTATGCATTATGTTCTTACATTTTACAGCGGCTTCGATGTGAAAGTTCTGCTCGTATTTTTACATATTAAGAGTATGCCCTCTCTAACTTGTTTGTGTGATAGTATTTATGTACCGTATTTTCTAGCATACAAACCGACGTAGTACATATAGTCTGATATAATAATAATATTTCGGAATATAAAAATTCCTTCTTCAGATATCGCTAGGAATTGTTCAAGTCACTGCTACGGTTACTGAAATATATATATATTTTTTCCAGAAGCGTCTCTGCAGCGGTCTCAGGAAGCTCCTTCCGGAATTCCTCATGAATGTTTCACCAATAGTCCTTGTGTTGTAATGTACGTACTCAACGAGGATAATGCATTCTCGAATGGCATTGTGTATTGTTTTTGCCACAGCACCATGCCAGAAACTGCTGATCCCAAGTATCTATCACCGAAATCGGGAACCGGGTTGTGCAAGCCCACCTACTAAAAGTTTGGTGCGTAGTGGCAATGAAAACGGTTTATATAGCTTCCAGAAATACTTCAATACCAAAACGAACGCGCGTATATACATTTGGGAACTGATTTCAAACACTACGTTTTCCATTATTAGATTTTTCTGATTTGACTGATGTACAAATATAATAATAGTTTCAAATTTTGGCACTAAACCAAATATTTCCGATGAAGGGGTAAATCAATTGTATCGACTCCAATGCTTGACCGATACTTATTTTATCGACCCCGAAAGGATAAAATGCAAATCCGACCTCGGTGGAATTTGAACTCAACACATTAAGAAATGCCGCTCAGCATTTTGCCCCGTGTACTAATGATTCTGCTAACTCACCGCTTCATGTACAAATATAGAAATAATTATCATTATCATACCTGTTTTAAGGCGGCGAGCTAGCAGAATCGTTAACACGTCGGGCAAAATGCTTAGCGGCATTTCGTCAATTTTTACCTTCTAAATTCAAAATCCGCCGAAGTCGACTTTGCCTTTCCTCCTTTCGGGGTCGATAAAATAAGTACCAGTTGAACACTGGGTCGATGTAGTTGACTTTCCCCTTCCCCGAAATTGCTGATTTTGTACCAAATTTTGAATCCATACCTGTGTTTGTTTTGTTGTTTTGATTGAAAAAAATCGACAGTGTTTGTAAAAAAATTTGGGACCCGGTTTTGCACCCCCGGGTAAATTTCGTTACTATACTTATGACCCAGGTATGACATAATGTTGGTAGCATATTGGGATTTTAAGGGCTTTGCGATTTGAATTGTAAACCATAACTTCGGAATATGACGTGGTCTAACTGTTACGTATCCAAGAGAGTCAGAATTTACTTGTCGACATTAGTATCATATAAAATTAGACAGTAACCATACCCATGTTTCTTCTCCGGTCTCAACAGTAAAACTACGTCTAGCCCAGTGGTTCTGGGGCCGCGTGGAATGCCAACAGAAAGGAAATAAATACTTTAGGTGGAGTTTCATCCCGAATTCTAACACGTTGTTCTCTTCTCTGTTGAACACTTAGTTGTAGTATATATTTTCGCTGCTTTTGTTTAACAGATGGCTTCCGTGAAATATCATACAATGACACTGACAGGCTGTCTGGACAGACCTTAAAACCCCTTCCCACCCTTTTCCTTCTGACATAGAACCATTTCTGTTATGATACTTATGAAGTAATATAATTGATATTCAAGAAGTGCACGTATATTTATATACACAACAATATATACTCGCAGTTTTGCATACACACGCACGCACGCACGCGCACACACACATTTTCATGTTTATGCTAAAGTGTAAACGTGTTTAATATATATATTTATAAATGTATATGTATATATACATACACACACATATGTATACATATAAATATATATACATATAAATATATATACATACATACATATATACATACATACATACATACATACATACATAAATACATACATACATACGTGCATATATACAGGCACGCTACAGTAGAAAACGTCCCTTACTTTTTCCGACCATCCCTGCTGCTAGTGAAGGCAGCTGGTAACGTTGTCTCCATGCAGCTAATGTTTTACTGTTTTTGTTTTCTTTTTCAGTTTCCATCTTGGTTTGGATCCGTGCGCACCGTACGTTTGCTGCTCTAGAAGTTGTCAGGAAGGGTGATCCTGATATGTTTTGTCGCAACTAGTCAAATGTGTGCGTGTATATATATATATATATATATATATATATATATATATTTATTTACAAACATATAGGGATCAGCAGTAATTGCTTCACCAACATACTGAAAATTTAGAAATAGCAGTTAAAACTACTAATTTTAACTACAATTAAGACTGCTACGGATAGCGATATTCATGACTCACACAGAACAACAGAGGAAAAAATAAGCGAAAACAAACCTGCCTTAGTTAATCATGTACGACGTTTCGTGATTAGAATTTTATAAAAAATTCATTTCAACTCTTCAGCATGATATTCAAAATTATAAATCTGAAAATGCTAATAAACCCATGTACATTTGACCATGCGACATCAAATATCACATAAGAAAAATCAGCCTCCCGAAATTTATATCGACTAGCAAGTTCCGTTTCCCTCCTCAAAATTACCCCATGTGCGTCACGAATAGTCCCGCAGAAAGGATCGCAGTTTAACCATCTAGGAGAAGACCATCAATACAGATATAGGGAAAGGAATTGTTAATTAATTAATAAATTAGTAATTGACAATTTTGCCAAGTAGTTCAGTATGCAAAAAACCTTTATCGGTAAAACATTTATCTATTTATATTGTAGTTAGAATTAGTAGTTTTAACTGCTATTTCTAAATGTTCAGTATGTTGGTGAAGCAATTTCTGCTGATCCCTATACAACTCGCCCTCAATCCCATTCATGAGTGATAGATACCGATATTTTGCTATTTTTGTGGCTTATCAGCATAACGTACCTGGATCGAACCGGGGACGAATTGAATCGATACATACATACATACATACATACACACATACATGCATGCACACACAAACATACATACATACATACATGCATACATACATGCATACATACATACATACATACATACATACCTACCTACCTACATACATACATACCTACATTCATACATACATACATACATACATACATACATACATACATACATACATACATACATATGCAAATAGATATACATTTTTTAATTGTGATTTAACTAACTGCTAAGGTTTTTCAATGTAAAAATCAGTACGAGACAGAAACGTACAACTGCTGCTTCTGAAATATATAGCAAACTGTACATCAACCTGAGGAATACCCAACTGTACAGTGGGATAAGGTACAGTCAACACTAAACCTGACTGAAGTACAGTGTAATAGTGAAGTGGGCTGTATGAGCTTTGGAATTTGATAGAATGGAAATAACGATATAAAAATTTGAAATAACATTAACTAAGCTATAGTAAATAGAACTTATAGAAAGATAGAAGATATTTAAAATATATTAAAGCAGTATGAAGTGATGTAAGACTACAAATCCCTAGCCATACGTACTGAATGTATGTAATTATGTCTGTATGTCTATATGAATGTATGTATAAATATCTGAGTACACACACACACACACACACACACACACACATATATGTATATGTATACATATATATATATAAATAAATATATATATACACACACCCATATATATATATATATATATATATATATA
>NC_068982.1:55210711-55213041 GCF_001194135.2 Octopus bimaculoides | reverse complement strand
CTACATACACCATATTAGTGTATATATATACATATATACACACACATATATATACATATATTTATACACACACACACACACACACACACACACATATATATGTATAACTGTTAAACAGGACCTCATCCGCCGCATCGGAAATCTGCAATGGCTCCATAAGTTGCGTCTCGGCTATAACCTCGGAGCCCCGTAATCCGTTACAATACTTAGTATTATCATGCAAAATTTGATTTGATTTGGTTTAGCTGTTTGAGAATGCACTGGGAACAGACAGAGATACAATGGATTTTATATATAGATAGATAAGTCTTCCATTCGATCGTCCATAGCAGTTGAGTTTTGTAAAACCTCTGGGTGTGTGTATTATTCGTTATCTGTCAGAGAATACTTTCTGAGAAGCTTCTTTCAAATTCCCATGTTGTTATTTGCCTTATGTGTGAGACATGTTCGATGTATGTATGTATGTATGTATGTATGTATGTATGTATGTATGTATGTATGTATGTATGTATGTATGTGTGTGTGTATGTATGTGTGTATGTATGTGTGTATGTATATATGAGTGTGTTTATGTTTATGTATGTGTGTGTGTTTATGTATATGTATGTACAACTAATATGGTTAACACTAATTTTAACCATATTGTCAGTGCTTGTGTTTAGTATTGAATTTGTAATTCTTGCACTAACCGAGATGTGGTGGCATGGAATTTTCATTTTATTTGGTTTCATGACAGCTGAAGTCGTAGGTGAAGTTAAAGCTGAAATAACATCGCAGTGCAATTGGTGTCAACGACGACAGCGATAACGAGAAGAAGAACAACAATAGCCAAAGAACAACAGTAAGTAAAAAGAAAAGAACCGAGTGACACAAAGATACACATACAGAAAGAGAGATAGAGAGAGAGAGAGAGAGAGAGAGAGAGAGAGAGAGAGAGAAAAAAAGAGAGAGAGAGGGGGAGAAATCATTGTAAAATAGTTAGTGTTACAGTAAAGCGTGGTGGTTGGTACAGAAAGGGATCAAACAAAGAAAAAAAAGTAACAAAACGACCAAAAGAAAATATTCCGACATTTCCTAAATGATACATAAATAGAAGTCGTGTTAAATAATTACGGAAAAGATTGGTAAGAGAAAGGAAACTAAACAGGACGGCGATTAATGTAATAGGAATGAAGAAATCCTTCAATATACGGGTGAAACCTCTACACGACAATTACGTATAGTGGACAGTGAAAGAAAGAATAAAATGTTAAACGTATAAAAGACAAATACTCGACAGTCTGCAGAAAAGATTGTAATACTTTGTAAATCCTGATTCATTTTTGACTGCCATGTTAACTCTGTTTATTTTACAGCTTTCTTTACGTATTTTTAGAAGTGTTTTGATCAGAGTTTATCTCGGTAAGCTGGGTTTATTTTTATAAACCTTAGCTCTCTTTCTTTTGCTCTTTCTTTCCAATACATACATTGAGGAACAAACAGATACGTACACAAATATGCACATACATATACATTTACATATAGTGAGAACACTAAGAAAGATTGAAATGTTGATGAGTCTACAAAAAAACAAAAGAGAATATTGTACTCAGTAGCCATATGGAACAATCACTAATTCGATTCCATTGAAAACTAAACAACTTCAGATTATTAGTGAACTTCAAACTCGTTATATTCACTTTAGGCAAGTATGGATCGTGAACAAAAGAAAGAAGGGTAAGATTAAGTCAAACCATATTTAAAAATTGATGGTTGAATACTATTTTGAAATAGTATGTGATTAACTTACTTTTAATTTATTTGATATATTAGCGGTGAGAGAGCTGGTTGTCAATAGCTGGTTCTATTCAAGAACGAGGTGGAATATTTAAACACAAATCTATCCGAATAACTTCTTCGTATCTCCAGCGAAGAACATAAAACAAAGAATTAGCAGCTTGTTTTTCACACTGTCACTATCCTCATTATATCCTTTCTGATATTCGACCCCAACTAGAACTGTCGGGTACCACCTGTTATGTTTCCCTCGGACTGACTCGCAGAGATAACATAACGAGTTATACAATTTAATTATTACATTTATTGTTCAATTACATACAAAGAACGCACTCACCCAATGTTCGTTATGAATAAACAAAAGTCATGTCCGCCATATATATATCAATGACATTTTACTACGACAGTCCCACAAGACAACAACAATGAAACAATGAACTCAGACGAACCACAAGACACACGGAACGTCAGACGAATTACATATCTAACAGTCCATATAACACCTCCCCACTGAAATTGATGCTACACAAGAAGTATCAACAGCAAAGTCTCTC
>NC_068982.1:55206355-55208730 GCF_001194135.2 Octopus bimaculoides | reverse complement strand
TGACTTGATGAAAGTACATTTTTCAAGTGATCAAAAACTGACTGTTCCTCATCTCCCCACTTCCAAATAGTTGACTTTTTCGTAAGGCAATAGAGTGGCTCTGCTATACTGGCTAGGTTTGGGATAAACTTTCCATAAAACTGAACTGAACCTAGGAAAGATTTCAAGCTTGATTCGTTCGTTGGAGATGGCATCTTTAAGACTGCTTCGACTTTGGATCCCTTAGTGATCCCTTCAGTCGACAAAATGTGTCCAAGGTATTCTACACTGGGTAGTGCAAACTGGCACTTTTCACGGTGACATCTGAGTCCATTGTCGCTTAGACGTGTGAGCAGCGAGAAGTGGCGTCCCTTTCCTCGGACTGAATAGTGATGTCAGTGGCTTCACCAAAAAGAGACAGTCCTGGTTAAGGAGAAAGTGAACCGCACCTTTCTACTTCAATGAGGTTTGCTTACTTATTCGGTTCCTTCTACATTCGTCGCACACGTAGATTTTGTCTCTGAAGATTTTAGATAGGGCGCAGTTTTCATGCATTCGACTTCAAATTCCGCCGAGGTCGACTTTGCCTTTCATCCTTTCGGGGTCGATAAATTAAGTACCAGTTGCATACTGGAGTCGATCTATTCGGCTGACCCCATTCCCCAAAATTTCGGGCCTTGTGCCTAGAGTATAAAAAATTATATTCAATCAAGAAATTTATTCTCAAATACAGAAAGCTTAATGTAGAAATCTTTCAATGAGTCTTCAATTTGCTTATATCATTTCGTCAACATCGCCGGTCGATTGCTTTGTTGGTATGCATTAAATGTAGATATTTGACTGCCATAGAATCAGTTATTCACAGAAGTTCTCGAATCAATTTGAACTGGCGTTTACAATACCTTTCAAGTCAGCAGGGTGAGCTAGATCGTTAAAACTTAGTGCGCATGCACAGCGGAGTGCAAGGTTAATCTGTACCAAGAGGCTTCACTCTGCGTGCTTTAGCTTCGTTAGTATGGTAACTGTCCTGATACTTATTAATCAAACCTTGTATGTCCTCAGTTTATTTCCTGATAGGGAGATTTGGATGAGTAGTATGAATAAATGCTGTACATACGACAACGAATACGTCATGAAAATAACCAGAGCGACTCATTGAAAACATTAAAATAGTAAAGAGTTGGATGATAACAAGCGAAACACTACGTTTAAAAACTGCATTGATTCAGCTTCATTTAATATTTTCTCATTATCGAATAATATCTGTTTGTTAAGATAGTGTAATTTGAAGAGTATTTTATTGAGAACGTCACTTTTAAAAGCAACATACCAAAAAGATAACAATTCATTTGTTTGTAGACAGAATGACTGTTTTATGTGTCTGGTAGGATTTGTTTTATGGTCAGAATAATGTATATATATTTTTTTTTCATATATCAAATGGTGATGGTTTAAAAACAGAACGAAATAAATCTTATTATCATTGATGACACACAGAGATAAATGAATGTCAAGCAATGGTGGTTATAATTCTCATTGGTTTGTCCATCTGAGAAATTTATGACCGCAAACGTGTCGTAGGTCTAGAAAGTGTAATGTGCTTTTACTCGACAGAGATTTATGAGAATCAAACAAACTGTAACGACAGATACGAGCAGAGTTGGTTTTAAAACAGACAGGTAAATTCATTACTGTCAAACAATGACAATTGGTTGATATTATAGGTTTGAATAATAAGAAGATTTATAATGTAATTGCACGTGCCCTTAGCCGCGTCATGTTTCATGTTATTATCAACAATCCTTCGTAAGAATTGAATTGCGAAGGAGTAAATACGACATGAAAAATAAATTAAAAAGTAAATATTTATTATATATTATGTATAAGACGAAAATATGCGTTAATTTTAAATAGAAATTATATTCGTTTAGATGATCTATTGAAAGTTCAGATATATTATTTAGAATTTTTAAAATTTTAATCTTATCGTTTTTTTTCTTTGTTTCGGGCATTAACCCATTTGTTAGTAGATTCTCATATGTACCAGAATGACAATGGTGTAGCGACTATCTTATCTTAAGGCAGACCTTGTGAACACTAATATGCGTAAACAACATACGCAGGCCATAGAGGTTTCATAGTCGACATTCCATCACATAAACGGTGCTTATTTCCTATTGTTACAAACTGGAACTACAGCACGGTTGTTTTTATATATCGCAATTTCTTTTCTTTCTGTTTTTAACGGGCATCGTTGAATAACAAGTTTATAAGGAACCAATTACTGGTGCAGTGCGCTTACGAAGAGAACAGTGACAAGGGAATGTCACCGTTTTATTCTTCAGTTATTTGCCGATATTTATTGGTGACAGAGACATACATAGACACACAGACAG
>NC_068982.1:55205369-55206030 GCF_001194135.2 Octopus bimaculoides | reverse complement strand
TATATATATATATATATATGCATGAGTGATTGTGTGGTAAGAAGCTTGCTTCCCAATCACATGGTTCCGGGTCCAATCCCACTGCGTGGCACTTTGGGCATGTGTCTTCTGCTATAGTTTCGGCTCGACCAAAGCCATGTGAGTGGATTTGGTAGATGGAAACTGAAAAAGGTCCGTCGTATACATATATAGATATGTGTGTCTGTCTGTCTGTCTGTCTGTATGTATGTATGTATGTATATTTGTGCTTATCCCCACGCCCACGTTTGACAACCCGTGTTGGTGTGTTTCCATCCCCATAACTTAGCTGTTCGGCAAAAGAGGCCAATAAAATAAGTACCAGGCTTAAAATAATAAAAAGTACTAGGGTTGATTCATTCGACTAAAGTTCTTCAAGGCGGTGACCCAGCATGGCCGCACTCTAGTGACTGAAACAAGTAAAAGTATAAAAGAATACACACACACACACACACACACACACACACACACACATATATATATATATATATGTATATTCATCAGCCATGTGACCACACACGTCCTTTTCATGGAGTATTCTTTTCCTTGCCTCTTCTCTCTTTTTGACGAAGCACCATGCTCGAAATGTTACACCCCTTCTGTCCTCCATCTTAAATTGAGCATCAACCTATACATTCATTGT
>NC_068982.1:55194903-55205025 GCF_001194135.2 Octopus bimaculoides | reverse complement strand
ATATATATACCCACACATATACAGGGTGCGATGGGTAAATTATCGCCGTTTTATATTTCTAATTTCGCGCATTGTTTGTTTTTGATTTTGTCAACTACACAGTGTGGTAGAATTAGTTGGGCACCGTCTGTGAGAAAACAGCACCGTGACGCTGTTTACTTTCCCAGAAATTTGGAAACGACATGCTGTGCTGCGTGCAGGAAGCTCCAATACGAACATTTCAGAGTATTTGGGTGTCAATCTGAGAACAGTGCAGTCCCAGGACATATACCGTGACTGATAAAGCTCAAACATCCAGTCGACATCATGGTGTTTGGTGTGATCACTAGTGATGGCGACGTTATGCCCCCCATTCATCTTCCCACACGGTTCACACTCAACACGGAGACCTACATCAAGTGCGTGGTGGAGGTAGTGCTGCTCTGGGTCAAGAGGGTGGCTACTGGAAGACCCTGTATCTGGCAACAGGACTCTGCACCATGCCACACAAGGTGGAGAACCCAGCCATGACTGTCAGACAATTTTTGCGACAACATCACCCCTAAAATCTGACCACCTAGTATTTCAAGATATTTTTATGTAATTTTGGTAAATATATCTGTTAAAATGAGATGTCAGTTAATTTTCCTTTTTGCGTAATTTAAATGACAGTTTATTCACTGTACTCTGTATATAAGACGGATTTCTTTTAATTTCCGTCTACCAAATCCACTCATAAGGCTTTTGTCAGCCCGAGGTTATAGTTGAAGATACTTGTCCAAAGTGCAAGGCATTAGGACTGAACACAGCCATGGCTTCGCCTACGCTAAGCCACGCCTTAAATATCCATTGAAATCCTTCGATAGTTATTGAAAATTCTTTGAAAACTCGAAATTCTATGAATATTCGGAATATTCACATTCATATTTTGTATCAGAAACTCACTATCAAGTATGTGTTCATGGAAAATATTTCGTATGGGAACTGTTTATTAATGTTAAATTCAAACTCGAACATTGCATTTTATTTCATTTGAGAATCAAGCAGTTGTCTTCTTAAACTGTTAATATATTCACTTTCATTTCTTCTTTACCTTACGTTAACATTCTCTATCTGTCTTCCCTTTGTATTCAACTCTTGTCTGCACATATGACCTAATTTATTATTTAATTGTTTTGCTTCGTTAACTTTAATGCATTTGCTTCTAGCTCTCTCTTGCTTCCCTGCTTCTTTTACTCTTCATCCTCGTAAATAAAGGGTTTTTTTTTATATATCACCACGTATATACACACTTGTACACACACACACACACACACATACACGCGCGCGCGCACACACAAACATATTGTTTCTATTGTCTATCTTAAGTCAGCAGTAATTTCAATATATGGACTGTTGTATACTTCTTCCGACTCCTGTTGTTTCTTCTCTTTTTTCACAGCTTAGTCTCTATCCTTTTGCCGTGCTCTCTGTTTTGTTTTCTTCACTCGATATTTGTTTCTCCTTTCTCTTCTTTTTGACACACACACACACACACACACACACACACACACACACACAAATGATGAGAGAAAGAATGTGAGAGAAAGTGGGAGAGAGAGAAATTAAGAATGAACGACTGAAACACACACACATACATACAACACACATATATATATATATGTGCAAACATAGATAATATAACACAGCGATGAAGGATATCAAACTTTAACAGTAGATCGCATCTGTTTCTGTGCCACACACCAGCTTCAAGCTGCTGAGTTTATATTTCTATACCGTTATACAAGATCATTCTTTATAATTATTATGTAGTTGAATATTTTTTTCAGTAACAGTCATGTTTGAATGCTTTATCGGCTGAATGATCTTCTATATAGTGGAGACGCAATGGCCCAGTGGTTAGGGCAGCGGACCCGCGGTCATAGGATCGCGGTTTCGATTCCCAGACCGGGAGTTGTGAGTGTTTATTGAGCGAAAACACCTAAAGCCCCACGAGGCTCCGGCGGGGGATGGTGGTGAACCCTGCTGTACTCTTTCACCACAACTTTCTCTCACTCTTACTTCCTGTTTCTGTTGTGCCTGTAATTCAAAGGGCCAGCCTTGTCACACTCTGTCTCACGCTGAATATCCCCGAGAACTACGTTAAGGGTACACGTGTCTGTGGAGTGCTCAGCCACTTGCACGTTAATTTCACGAGCAGGCTGTTCCGTTGATCGGATCAACTGGAGCCCTCGACGTCGTAAGCGACGGAGTGCCAACAACAATGATCTTCTATAATGGTATATGAATATAAACTCAGCAACTTAAAGCTGCTGTGCAGTGCAGAAGCAAATATTGTGATTTACTATTAAAGTATGATATCGCCCATCCTCGTATTAATCTTATGCAAACAGGAGTTTGCATATGTCCCGGGGAGGTAATAGGCAAGCTGACCTCGGTGGGATTGAATTTAGAATGTAAAGAGACAGGACAACTACTGTAAAGCGTTTTCTCGATTTCCTTACGATTCTGCCAATCCACAGGCAAATAATAATTCTTTCAAATTTTGGTACAAGGACAGCATTTGAGGGGTGGGGTGAAGGGTGGAATTTGATGTATTCCACCTACACAGCTGAACTTGCAATAGTTTTATCAACTCCGATGAAAAGCTAAGTCAACCTCGACAGAATTTCAACTCAGAAACGTAAAGACCTGGAAGAAATACCGCTAGTATTTTGTCCGGTGCGATAAAGATTCTGCCACCTCGCTGTCTTTGGTTTCAGATTTTGGTAAAAGGCCAGCAATGTTAAAAGAGATTTAAGTCGACTATATCAATCCCAGTACTCATCAGATACTAATTTTATCGAATGGCCTTAGATGAATTTGAGCTTAGAACATAAAAAGGCTGACGAAATGCCGCTAAGTATTTTTGTCCGGCGCAGTAACAATTCTGCCCGTTCGCTGCCTTCAGCGGTCAACGAACAATAATAATTGAAATAACAAAGATAACAAGAATTTCAGAGAATCTTTCATCGTTAATCCTGTGAACAACTAAGTGAAGCCAAACTGTATGCTTATTGTCAAAAGTTTTGCTTTTGTCTGTTTTTCTTGCATTTTGTCTTTCCTTTGTGTATTTTCTCTTCTTCCTCATCTCCATTACTTCTTAATTTTTTTTTTACCTTTTTGGCCTTTTGTTGACAAAGACCTTATATTGACAGTGGTGTCAGGTGTAAATTTCAAAGGCTTTTCTGTCTTTCGATTTTCATCTTTCCCACTAGGCTTCTATGAAACCTCTTGCCCATACACATTTTTATAATCTCCCACTGTAATGCTGTCATCGCAGGTCACTCTTGTGGCAAATAAATTAAACTACCCCATCATTGTTGTTGTTATTGTTGTTGTTATTATTGTTGTTGTTATTATTATTACTAAGGCGGCGAGCCGGCAGAACCGTTAGCACGCCGGACGAAGTGCTTGGCGATATTTCGTCTGCCACTACGTTCTGAGTTCAAACTCCGCCGAGGTCGACTTTGCCTTTCATCCTTTCGGGGTCGATAAATTAAGTACCAGTTACGTACTGGTGTCGATGTAATCGACTTAATCCCTTTGTCTGTCCTTGTTTGTCTCCTCTATGTTTAGTCCTTTGTGGGTAATAAAGAAATAAGAAACGTTAGCATGCCGGACGAAATGCTTAATAGTATTTCGTCTGTCTTTACGTTCTGATTTCAAGTTCCGCCGAGGTCGACTTTGCCTTTCATCCTTTCGAGGTCGATTAATTAAGTACCAGTTACGCACTGGGGCCTTCTAATCGAGTGACCGCCCCTTCCAAAATATTTCGGGCCTTGTGCCTAGAGTAGAAAAGAATATCTTCGTTTGCTCTCTTTTAAAAATATCTTTAGCATTTTCCTAATCCTTTTGGCACGAGAGCGAGACGGAGAGAGGGGGTGAGAAGGAGAGACAGAATGATAGGGTGAGAGAGACATTTGGCAGTCAGAGAATGGCAGAAAGAGAGAAAGATTGAGGGGGAGAGAGAAAGTGAGAAAAAGGAGTCATATTTCAAGTGTTAAATAATCACAACCTTCATACTATCTTTCACTCACATTGATAGTTTTTCTGTTTCTCTGTATTCCTCAATGTTCATCTCTATGTCTTTCTCTCTTCCTCACTCTCCCCCTTTCTCTTTTTCTTTCCTTCTCGATCTCATTTCTGTGACAATTGATCTCAATTCAAACTAAACTTTTGCAGTCCTTCTCTGACTTTCTCTCCCTCTCTCTCATTCTCTGTCTTTCTCTCCTTCTCTCTCTCTCTCTCACACATTCTCTCTCTCTCTCACACATTCTCTCTCTCTCTCACACATTCTCTCTCTCTCTCTCTATCTCTCTCTACGTATCTCCCATACTCCCCTCTCCATTTTCGGACGAACTCCTTCCCCAGAGCTTCCTCTTCCTTTCTTGCTCTCATTTCTTCTAAAATCACTCTCTCTCTCTCTCTCTCTCTCTCTCTCTCTCTCTCTCTCTCTCTCTCTCTCTCTCTATCTATCTATTTCAACTCCTACCCTGTTAATTCCATTCCTCTCTCTCAGCCCCTTCTCTCCCCCTCTCTCCTCTCTGTCTCTCTTTCTTTCTCCTTTCTGTTCTTGCCTTCAAGGGAATAAAGAAAACAAATCGGCCGTCATTTTATAATAGGTAAGACCTAAGATTAAAATAAGCAAACATTCACATCCCTTCCCTTCGTCGCTGCTTCAAAACTGTCTTTTACTGATCTTCTACATAGTATTCCGTCTGTTTGTTATCTGTCGGTTCTAGGTCATAGCGATCGCCCTTTACGACGAGTAAGAAACGTAAGACATGCGGTATAAAATAGACAGGCATCTATAGTTCACTTCTTAATTATGGAGGTGTTATGTACGAGAGAACATCCGATACGCTTGTTGTGTTTTTTCATTGTGTACACGTGTCCATTGATCAATAGGAATATATCTAGCTAACAGAATAGACCTGTTTAATCTGAGAAGGGGTTTGTATTACATTGTCGTGCGTTGGGACTTTGGGGGAGGGGAGGAACGACAAAGATCAACGCATACGCCTATGCGCACACACAAATATAAACAATCCGATGCACATCGAAAATTTTATAGAATATGTCATTGTTCAGTTTTATTTTCAAGATTTCTTGTCAAAAGAGCCGGTTTCTAACCTAGATCCAAAGCTCCTTCATTGGCATTTCAGCATCAACAACAGGGTATTTTTACTTGTATGTATGTATATCTGCAGATTTGTATGTTTTGCTTTATGTATATATTCTCATGCTTATAGTTGCATATCTAAACATGCTCATATATATGCATGCATGTATGTATATATATATGTATATATATATATATATGTACATATATATGTATATATATATATATATGATGATGATGGCCGTCCACTCGTGACCGAGGAAGACCATTGCCGACCTTCAGGAACATTGTGCGCTCTAGGACTAACTTATATATAGGGGGTGGGGAATAAAAAAAAACGCACATGTCGAGCAGAGGTCGGCAATGCCTGTGCAGAGTTTTATGCCCAATAAGGCTTGCACAACACCTCATAGACCCTCTCCACTTTATTGACATTATCCAGAGACAAGCCGGAGCAAGATAATACATACATGCATACATATATTACAATAAGAAAATAGAGAGATAATTGATAAATTATTATTTATTAATTAAAAAAGTGACAAACATCTCTTACAGCTGTTTCAGTTCTAGACCTTCAAAAAATTAATTAATAAAATCAAAAATTTTTTGAAAGTCGAATCTCGTCAGAGGTAGTTTAAGATATACAAAAATAGGTGTTGAGTAAACGGTTGCAAACCGTTAACTCAACGTTTTGCAGCCGTTGACTCAACATGCAGGAATTAAACACCTATTTTGCATATGTGTGTGTGTATTCGTGTGGGTGTCTTTGATACTGTGTTTGTTTCCCTAAACGGTTGAAAATTGGTGTTGGTTTGTTTACATGTCCGTAACATAGCGGCTCGACAAAACAGTCTGATAGAATAAGTACCAGCCTTAGAAAATAAGTAGTAGGGTCGACTTGTTCGGCTAAATCCATCAAGCCGGTACCCCAGCGTGGCCGCAGCTCAATGACCGGAAGAAGTAAAAGATAAAAGATAGTTTGAAGAAGATCGTTGTGTCTTTTTGTCGAGGTAAAAAAAGAAAGAATGAGTCAGAACCAGGCAGACAGACATCCGAGAGTTAAACCCCCTTTTGCTCAATTCCAGTAATATTTTCCAGAACAACCACTTGTTGCTAGTCGTTATAATGAATGACGTAATGGAGAAACAGTTTCCACCTGAAAACATTAAACAATTGTTCTTGGGATAAAGTAACATACGGGATATATTTCAATCCGTTGATTGAAGTCTTATTTTAGATTGTAATTATTTAAACATGTTGAAGATATTTATATTTCTTCTTCGCCTTTTTCCTATTTCAGATGTTTAGTTTATTCAACACTTAGTGAAATAAGAGTCTGCAGAAGGCTTCCTTCTCTTTCTTTATTTATTGGTTTCTTTTCCATAGACGTCACAGTAACCTTATATGTTGTGTGAAGTAAAAGATGAAGCTGTGTCGTTGCATTATTTGAAAAGTGAAAAATATGTATATGAAAAAAAAAAAAAAAAGCAGAAAAAGAGATTAGCAGGCATGACTGTATGGTAAGGAGCTTGTTTCACGGCCTCGTAGTTTCGAGTTCAGACCCACTGTGCGGTGATTTGGTCAAGTGTGTAGCGCCCTCTCAGTTAAAAAAAGGCGGGGGAGAGATTAACTTTCGTTTTTTTTTCCTTTTTATAATACGTGGATCGGAAGTCCCAACATTCTACGGAAGGTCACTCAAGCTTACATCCCTGTTTTATTTATTTAATTAATTGAGAGGGCGCTACATTACTCCCCTCTCAGACGACAAGTCGGTAACTAATCAAAGGTCATTGTCGCAAGAACCCGTAAGAATGAAATGCAAAAATCGAAGGTACAAGAAACTGGATGAACAAAAAACATGAGCTTGCAGCTAAAGCAAAAAGCAGAAAGGTACAAAACATGTAAATGTATGAATATTATATGTAATAAAAATTGCAGGGTTTGGTGCAGGAAACCTTGAGATTCATAGCTGTGCACACAAACAAATAGTGCAAAAAATGGCAAGAAAGGTGTGTAACCAAAATAACTGTGTATATAAACATGTCAATACAAAATGCAATACCAAAATGTGAATTGGGAAAGAAATGGTTCACAGCATAAAAATGGCTGCTACACAAAGATAATGCAGGAAAATGTAAATGTAACACATTTTACACAATGAATGTCAGAAAAGTTTGTTCAAACTTGTGATGTATCAACAGGAAACAGTTTGTTAATACCACAAGAAGTTAAACGTATATAGTTCTGGACAACTTACGTGACCATTTCACTGTTCTGCCATTTCGTGTGACATAAGGTTGAGAGGTATGTGATGTTTGCGGTGGAGGTGAAGGTGTTGGTATGGGAGTGAATGTATAAGGTGTGTCAGATATTGAAATGAGACTTTCATAGAAAGCCTTCATTACTCTGTCAATGAATATTGTCTCTTATCGACCATTAACATCAACTGTGAAGTGTTTCGGTGTGTGCAAAAGCACACGAAAAGGTTCATTATAGGGTGACGTAAGCGGTCATTTGACGGAATCATTAGTATAAAAACGTGTGTCCACGTAGAGATGTCTCATGGAATAGCAGAAGAAATAGATTGTTCACGAGGAGTCATTGGTGGAAGATCCTAAAAGTAAGAACGAATTCTGGTGACATATGATGTTGGATCAACCGGTGCTAACATTTGACCAGGAAGCGTCAGAATGGTACTGTAAAGAAGTTCGGATGAGGAGAAACCCAAATCTGTCTTAACAGCAGAACAACAACCGAGAAGAACGATTGGCAGGAATTCGGTCCAACGTTGCAGATGAGGAGTAGCGCGTAGTGCAGCTTTCAACTGTCTGTGAAACCTTTCCACCATTCCATTGGAGGTTGGGTGATAGCCAGAGGTGTCTACTGAAGTAGAAAACCCAATGTCTAATTCACTAAAGTGGATCACGTTGGAGTCACCACTTTAATGAATTAGCCATTGGCAGGATGGCTCCTCAACGTTCAACAGAACAAAACAACTCGAAGAAAATCCTGAAACATGAACAATAATGGTTTTATTCATTGTGGTGTGTGTTGCAGCTTTACAGATTATAGTTTATAAAGATGGGATAGTCGCAGATGAAACACGCTTCGATCGATGAAGACCTTGGGTTAAATAACAGCAACTGCAGTAACCTCTCAGCGAGTCTTTATATGGTCGCTTGACCCTAAAATCACACGCTGTCGTCATAAAAAGAGAAATAACACATTGTATATTGGAGACCTAGATATAGAATACCTGGAAAAAAGTAAGAGATGATTACGGTATGAATGTCTTTAATCATAAATCTGCTCATTAAAGGATGACCTCGTGATAACAACGACAGCCTTTCTTTTACAAGCACTCAACTTCCCGTCCACGGTAATGTTATGTTTAGGGTTTATGTTCTATTTTCATTAATGATTTTTTTTTTATTCCATCATCTCGTTTTATGCCTCTTTTTTTAGTTCTGTTATTTTGCTTATTCATTCACCTATGACATCTCCTTTTCTGACCTAGAAACACATTAAAAACTCATAACGCTAATACATAACTGTCAGTTTCTACCAATCTAAAAACATCTGAATAGGTTGCACACGCTCTATCTTCACCTTCGGTTAAATTATAAATGAGATGTTATTTTAATTAGATGGTCATTGGCAATCGTTCTGTTTTCAGTTCCCATTTAGAATAGCTACAGTCCAATGACTGAAACAAGCAATAACGATAAAGCAACACACATATAACATTTTATCCGAAGGTCTCGAATCAATACTTTCAGCTCAGTACCCCCTCCCCCCCACTCTCTGATGTACAAACAAGACACGAAGTTAGACATTTATAGCATTTATTTGTCTTTTCTCTCCACCCAAACACTAACCCTAACTCTGATCTTGATCCTGATGCTAATCCTAGACTAAATGGTTGGAGAAAAGACGAATGAACACCGATATACATTACATTTACACTAGAGCAAATAAATTACTATAAAACGTTTTGTCTTTGTATTTGCCATTTCTGAGATCAAATTACTCCACAACAGTCTCGCCTTTTATTATACTGGCTAGCTGATGTTGTTGAACCCGATGGAGATTTGGCTGCTATTTCCAACACGTCTACTGACCATGTAGACAATGCCTCGCTGGCTCATAAATAACTTGAGTACTTGAGTCATACACTAGGATAGTTTCAACCAATGAGATACTTCGACAGCAATTGTGTGTGACCTTGTGGTAACATAAGGAATTACTATCAAATTCTATAACCTATTATTAGACTGTTCGTGTTAATCTCAAACAGATTATGTTACAAGACAAGAGTTAGCTTTGGTATAATTCGAACTCAGTTCTTCAAATGAACAACTTAGTTAAACAGTAAATGTAATTAGCTTCTTATGATGTTGTAAAATGGCGTTATGTTTTATCGAAGTAATATTAGTTGATGTGAGTTCAGGTTACTGCTGTGGTGGCGTGATTTGACGACCATGATTTTTAAGAGGTCATCGCAACCCATCTCTTTTGGAAATTAGCATGAAATATTTAGGGTGTCTTACATAAACATCTGCTGGTATTTATTTACAACATAGTGGTTGATATCGGTCGTTTACCCAGCGTTGACATCATCTTATAATAGAAACGAGACACACATAAATACATACATACATACATACATACATGCATACATACATACATACATACACAATGCATATATGTGTGCGTGTGTGTGTACGTGTGTGTGTACGTGTGTGTATTTACATACATACATACATGCATACATACATATATATGTGTATGTGTATAACTGTACAGTTACACAAACACATACGTACACATGCGCACATATATACACCTTCACAAACATATTCACTCATACACAAGCATATTCTTACACGTATGGGGACTTAAAAAATGCATACATACACAGATGTGTGTACAGGAACGTATGTACGTGTATGTATATACATCTGTACATACATATA
>NC_068982.1:55192535-55194893 GCF_001194135.2 Octopus bimaculoides | reverse complement strand
ATATTTCACACACATATTCCCCTATAGATATATACATATACAAAAACAGCCCCCCACATACACATACACACACACACATGCACACAAACATATACACATACATCTTCCTACGTATATATCTGTGTATGTGTTTATGCCCGTGTATGTAATCATATATACATACATATGTGAGTGTGTATATATATATATATATATATATGTGTGTGTGTGTGTGTGTGTGTGTGTGTGTGTGTGTGTGTGTCTGTGTGTGTGTCTGTGTGTCTGTGTCTGTGTTAATGTGTTGTGTGAACGTATGTATGCAGTATTGTTTCGTTTCTAGAAATATACCCAGAAACGCTTGAGGAAATTTACTCTTTCTTTCTTTCTTTCTTTTTTCTTTTTCTTTCTTTTTTATTTCCATCTTTCCCTGTCTGTCTCTCTGTCTCTGTCTGACTCTCTCTCTGTCTCTCTAAATACAATTGAATACAAAAAATGCATTTGGAAAAAATAAAGAAAAAGAAAAACGACATGTCAAAACAAAACAAGCACCAGCATAATGAAAAAATAAAGTGAAAGAAATGAAATTACTTTTAGAGTAGAATTCACTTTTTTTTGTTATTTTGTTCGTGATATTTTATTTTCGGGTCGTTATGTTTGTGCATATCCGTATACATGCTTATAAACATACATACATACATACATACGTTTGTACGTACATACATACATACATACATACATGCATGCATGCATGCATATGTGTGTGTATGTGTGTGTGTGTGTCTGTGTCTTTGTATGTAGGTATGTATGTTTGTACGTATGTTTATATATGTATATATATATATGTGTGTGTGTGTGTGTGTGGGGTGTATATATTATATTATATATATGCATACATATATATTTTATATATATTAGTATGCCTGTATGTCAATCCATCCAACTACCTACCTATATACCTACCTATCTATCTATCAATCAATGCACACACACACACATATATGATTATATACAATATATACATACACATAGCCATATATATATATATATATATATATATATATATATATATATATATATATATATATATATGTATGTATGTATGTATATGTGTGTTTGTGTATGTTTGTGTATGTATGTGTGTGTGTGTGTGTGTGTGTGTGTGTGTGTGTGTGTGACTTTGCAATATAAGTATGGATTTTTGTGCACGTATATTCATACACACATAAACCGATATGCACTAATATATATATATCTGCGCCTTTATGTGTGTGCGTGCGTGTGTGCATACATACATACATACATACATACATACATACATACATACAGGCGCATGCGAACACACTCACACATTTATGCAAAAGCACATATGTAGACACATAGATAGATAAATAGATGTAAATCACAGGGCTTCATAAAAATGCTTTACATATGGGAATAATTTCTAAAGATTCAACCAACTATAACAATAATAACCGGAATAGCAACACTGAAAGAGACGTTGGCAGACAATAACAATAGAATCACTTAATGCATATGCACGCATACACATACACATGCACACAGATATACACATACACACACACACACACACACACATACACTCAGAGGCATAGAGATTAGCACAAATATTTGTTGATATATACATGTTAAATATATAAATACACTCATAAACTACCCACTCTCTCTCGAAAAACAACAACAAAAACACTAAGTAGACATATCTTTTATCTGTTTTATTTGTTTCAGTCGTCTAACTGCGGCTATGCTGGGGCACCGCCTAAAATGATTTTTTAAATTTTCAGGCGAAAAAATCGATCCCAGGGATTTTTCTTTTTTTTTTTTTTTCTTTTTCTAAGCCTGATATTTATTCTATTGCTCATTGACCGAACCGCTAGGTTATGCAGTGGGGGCGTAAGCACATCAACACCAGTTGTCAAACGGTGGTGGAGGACAAACACAGACACTAAGACTCATACACACGCAAAGACTCATACGTACATACATACATACATACATACATACACATGTTTATATATATATATACTAGCAGAAATACCCGGCTTTGCCCGGGTTAAAGAGAATAATGAAATCTAAAAACGCTGTCTAGTCTACGCAACCCTCAACTGTTAGTAGCTACGATACCATATTTCTACATTAATAACTCTCCAATCCATGCCAGCATGGAACATAGACATTAAGTGGAATGCCAGTCTCTCATCTATGAGGGCCTTGAAATCAATGTTACCAACTGGGGACTATGTGTGTCGTAGTGATAATAAAAAGACCCAAAGGAGGTCTGCAACCAAATAATTTTACTCAACACTTTGCAAGTGAATCAGTGGAGGCAAAGATGCGTCTCATTTACTTGACAATTTATAT
>NC_068982.1:55187970-55192104 GCF_001194135.2 Octopus bimaculoides | reverse complement strand
CTCTCTCTGAAAGTATCTGTCATTATAGTATCAAAATGTGATTGTTTCAGTTAGTGGAATAACGTGTACATATACATCTATATGTATACATATACATCTCTCTCTCTCTCTCTTTCTGTCTTTCTCTCTCTCTCTCTGAAAGTATCTGTCATTACAGTATCGAAATGTAATTGTTTCAGTTAGTAGAATAGTTTCATTTTTAAAGTGAAAGTATTTGACATGAGTGTTTTTGTTTTACTTTTGACACGTAATACTTAAATAGTGGAGGAGATATTATGTTACCGTGGGCTCGAACTCTGCAAGAAGTAAAAAATTTTTTTTAACTAAAACACAACTGGAACCCTAAGTAAGGCATTTGTAAAATTTGAATGAAATTGGTTCCGTAGTTCTCGAGTTTTAGGGATTCACACAGACAGACAGACAGACAGACAGACACACATTCTCATTTTTATATATATAGATATACACAGTAGCGAGCTAAAAAAGAGAACGATTAATATTTTTTTTAATTTCAGAATAACTTGTAAACCTACAAGTTCGCAATTCGTTCCGTAAATACAGTTAACCATTAACTAAATTCTGTGAAAAATCTAAGTTTGTACAATTGTCTAATACTAGTTTTGTCCAAAAGTTTCATGTGCAAAATAAGAGAACGGTCAAACCAAAAAATGTTTCGATTAACTCTAAACCATAATAATGATTGAAAGAAATGTAAATATGAACTTAATACAGTTAGTAAGATGTTTGTAGATCTTTGTTGGAGATCACCTCTGCACATCGATTGCTACAGGACATAACAAGTTTCCTGCACAAGTCAGGTGTTACTTTCTTCCATTCCTCTTCTAATATCTCCCATAAATTCGTCGTAGTAGTTGGTGCCCTTTGTGTTACTTTGTCTCCAAGTATCTTCCAAAGGTTTTCAATTGGATTTAAGTCTGGACGTTGTGCTGGCCACTTCATTACTTGGATATTTTGTTCACTAAAGAATTCAGTGACACACTTTGCAGTGTGATAAGGGGCGTTATCTTGCATGAAAATGCACAGTTGATTCGGAAATGCTGGTAATGATGGGATCACGTGCTGTTTAACCAAATTCAAACTGATCTTAGCATTAATAGTCCCTTTAATCTGCACTAGAGGGTCAACTCCTTCAGAAGAAATCATTCCCCACGCCATGACGCTTCATCCTCCAAACTTGGCAAACTTCTTCTGGCACTTGCATTTTAGCCGATCTCCTGTGAAGCGCCAAACATACTGTCTACCATCTGAACCTACTAAATTGAATCTGCTTTCATTGCTAAAATGAACTTCTGACCAACTTTTATCCCTCCAGTTCACATGAGCTTCTGCAAATGTAAGTCTTTCCAGTTTGTTCTTCTTGCTGATGGTAGGTTTCGTTGCCGAGGAACAAGTCTTTAATCCAAATTCATTCAAACGACAAGACACGGTAAAGCGGCTCACTTCCGTACCATTATCTACTTCTTGTTTTCTTAGAAATTCCAGCCGCAGTCTCGAAAGGATCCTTTAATACGTACCGTTTCATGGTTCGATCATCTCTCATAGTGGTTTTGCGTGATCTACCAGTTGCTTTTTCGGTTCAAAACCTTTAATTTCTTCATAGAGCTTAAGAACTCCTGAAACTACACTCTTAGATCTCCTTACGTCTCGTGAAATAGCCGAGAAAGTCATTCCTGAAACTTTCGTCCTGACAAGTTCTTTTCGGAGGTCGAGAGTAACTTTAGCGCATGTTCGGAAGCTAGCACAATACTGAGACGGTAGTAACGTTGAGCCTGCAAATGTAAACAATCGTTGAAATTTCCAGAAGTTTCTCAGGGAATCTAATCGTTATCTTATTTTGCACATGAGACATTTCGACGAAATTAGTGTTAGTGTTGTTAACTTTTATTAAGACCATTGTACAAACTTAGATTTTTCAGAGAATTTAGCTAATGGTTAATCGTGTTTACGAAACCAATTACGAATCTGTACGCTCACTAGCTTTTCCGACATTAAATATATATATATATATATATATATCGTTCTCTCTCTCTTTTTCTTTTGCTCGCTACTGTATATATAAAACAAATTAAACATAATGGTCATTACATATTTTTTTTACTTTATTGGAGCAAATTTCGTTGTTTCAGTAATCATTATAGGAACAATACTGTAGAAGATACTTGCACAAGGTACCACGCAGTGAGAATGAGGCTGGAACCATGCGGTTGAGAAACAAGCTTCTTACCACAGAGCCACGCTTATAAATACTCTTAGTTACACATAAAAAAGAACAAAAAGAAACGAAGGTACGCATGCAAGTATAGATGCACATTCTGACACGGATATGTATACATATATTCAGACGCTGATATGTAAATGCATAGAACCAATGCTAGAATTAAATGGATATATATGTAATAAAAGATATGCATACACAGACACGAGCAGACACACACCCATAAATACTCCATCACACACAATACCCATGAATACAATTACATTATATTTAATTTTATATTACAAATGTGGAGCAGTAGAGCCGTCGGTTGCACAAGTTCATGATATTCTTGAGGGCTTGAAACGAAAAGCATCAGTTTTCGAGTTTCTTGCCAGCGTACATAATCTAAAATTGCATACACACGCGCAAAAATTTGATAACGTAGACTTGATACCAGTTTAAATAGGTTTCAGAGACATTTGAATCCGTGAAACGGCTTTTCGTTGCAGTTTTTCATGGAGAAGTGTTCTCGCTGGAGACAAAAAAAGTGTAAACATACCATGGAATGAGTTTCGAAGTAGTTATCTTCTCATTAGCACCAGATATCAACAACAGGCAACTCTGAACTAAGGAACTAGATTTTTCTAATAAAATACCAACCAAAATTATTGATTGGAGGAGCGTTTCGGTTACCAACCAATAGTAAATTCATTAGTAGTTGCGCTAAGCAGCAATTTGGTATCAGTATGGCTGGAACGCTTTTAATAACTAACCAACTGGATCAGAGTTTAAACAACAACAATAACAATCTTAAAATGTATTTTCTAGGTGTATGACAATATTTGAACTATTTCTAGTGCAACATTCATCAACAGTTCACTACATAGAATTGATTACTGTATACGTCTACTGTTGAACAAATTTCCTTACAATGCTAACTAACCCATTGTTGAGTCTATCCTATCAATTTTAATTAGAATTAGAACTTAGGTATCTATCAAACTATTTGTGATTTGTGAAAATAGAAAAAAGATCATTGAAAACTATACATGTAACGTAAGAAGTGACATCAAAACTCAATATTGTTAACATTCTGACAACCCACCTAAACGTTTCCACGTACCTCATCATACTAACTACAAAATTCCTCTTTAGACATTAGTGTCTGTTTCACTCAACCAAATGGCAAAAAGATCAATTGAGCAGATGTTATGATGCAAACGGTTTCAACCGTGATCATCTCCAGTACCGTGGGAGATTATTCTGCTCTCTCTCTCTCTCTCTCTCTCTCTCTCTCTCTCTCTCTCTCTCTCTCTCTCTCTCTCTCTCTCTCTCTCTCTCTCTCTCTGCTTCTCACTCTTTTCCTCTCTCTTTCAAACTTTCTTTAGATTATACCAACAATTCAAAGATCCGCTGCTCTCACATTATGTCACACTGATTCGAGCCGAGAAGTGCGTGAAGGGTACACGTGTGTATGAAATACACGACCGCTTGCAAGTTAATTTCACGGACAGGGACTCACTTGGTCATCATCGAGATCGACGGAGAATCTTGTAAGTATAGGTGAATAAAAGTATTTATATACAGTATATGAGAATGTACATATGCATATACATGTGAGTTACGCATCACGTTAAATAATTCACCACAGATGGCCATATGTTTCGCTCTAAACAAGCCTGTCAAAAGAATCGTTTGATATGCTCGTTTCGAGCGAAACATAAAACCATCTGTAACGAATTATTTATACGTATTATCCTCGACTTATAACTCCATCTTTGTTCCTTTATTTCAGAGTGGCTTCTTGTTCTCATCTAGCATTTCTAATGCATACATACACACGTACGTGTGTATGTATATACATTAATACATACGTACGTACGTACATACATACATATATACATACATACATACAT
>NC_068982.1:55186646-55187318 GCF_001194135.2 Octopus bimaculoides | reverse complement strand
TGCATATATACATACATATATGTACATACTTACATCTATACGTATATATACGTATGAATATATGGGCACAGGACGTCATGAAACGTTTACAACAAAAAGTACGAAGCACGAGTACATGGAACATGAACTATCCTTTCGAATAACGAAAGACACAAACAGAAAACAAAACGAACATAAAGAACGACCCTTCATCTTTCTTTTACCTCCTCTTCTCCCACTGTTCTATCCTATTGCTCTGTCACTCTCTCTCCTCCTCCCTTGCTTACGTGGCTCCCAGGTGACCATAGGCCATCTTTCTTTCTCTCCGTTGTAGCTGGAACAAGGAAGACGTATTCTTGTTTGTCTCGTGTCCTATCTTGATTTACGCGTTCGCCACCACAACCTCGTTTAGGCTTAGCAGCCCTTCCTGTTTGCTTTCACTGTCCTGTTTGTGTTACCTACTTTGACCCTCCGCAACATCCCAAATTTAATTTAATCTGCTTTGCGGGAGCAACTGTTTTATCGAAAGTGTATATTGTTGTTAAATGCTGGAAATACGAGACTAGAGAAACAGCCAACAACTGATGAGGGGTCGATCTTTGTGTTTGTTTTGTTTTCCATTTGTGTCTTTCGTTGTTCGTATTTTTTGTTCCTATTTTTTTGTTGTAAACGTTTCAAGACGTCCTGTGCCCA
>NC_068982.1:55182657-55186150 GCF_001194135.2 Octopus bimaculoides | reverse complement strand
TATATAATATCTATGCTCGCAAAAACACATTCATAGAATTTTTTTCATTCGTGGATGCTATTAAAATAAATATAACACATCTGTCTTTTTTTTTATCATAGATAAGCGAGAACACAACTGACAAAAAAAATAAATAAATAAATAATCAAACCACTAAAATATAATCATAATTTAATGTAAACAAAATTCTGGAACGTCTTTATTTCCTTTATCTCAACTGGAAAGAAGCGTTTTTGTATAGTTTTATTATGGAGAAATAAAAAAAGCGGTGAGCTGGCAGAATCGTCAGCATACGTCGGACAAAATGCTTCCGTTCCGAGTTTAGATCTTTCGAGGTCAACTTTGCATCGTATACTTTCAGGGTCGATAAAATACGCAGCAGTTGAGGACAGGGGTCGAAGTGAACGACTAGCCAGCTCCCCTTAAGTTTGAGGTATTGTTCCCATAGTAGAAAGGATTTTATGGAAGTAAGATTTTTATTTTATATTTATTTTTCCTATGAATAACTCATTCAAAAACTTTTGCAGACGGAATTCTGGTTTAATTTTTGGGGATTTTCAGAAAATTTTTGCGAATTTGTGCTCTTCATACAGGAATTCATACGGTTACGAAAAAAATTATTTTATATATTTCTAAACACACCCACCTCTCCGTAAATCCTAAATGTTCCACTCTTTTGCATTTTTATTTTTAATCAGAGTTTAAAAGATGGGCAGTCCGAATTTTTGCTTAAATCCCAGCAATGGACCACAATTGGGTGTATTATCAGTCCCTTAAATGTGTTTATGAGCAGAAAATATTGAAAAACATCAATACATGTCAAAGTGACAAAGAAACGAGTAAGGTCGTGAGATGTGCTAAAGAAACAGTTAAATCGCACTTACATGACACAAATCTTATTTTCCTAATAGTATGAATTCCCTTGTGTAGAACACAAATTCGCAAAAGTTTACTAAAAATTCCCAAAAATGAAAAAGTTATGAGAGGTTATATGGGTTCCTTAAACCAAAATTCAGCCCTTTTACCAAATTTAACGATATTGCAGTGAAGTTATAGCATCTAGTAATTTGTCTGTTAAATTCTTAAAGATTTGATCTACAAATAGAGAAAACGCTCAGCAGTAGATGAAACATTATACATTTTTCTAGGAAACGTTATTTAATTTCTGCTTGTGATTTTTTTGTTTTTTCAAAACTACTTTAGAACGCTATCTGGGATAAGAAGTGAAACAATTAACTGGAAGTTTGAATTGTTAGAGGTTAGAATATGCCAAATTCCGGGTGAGCTTTGACCGTGCAGATCTATGATTAACTGTATTCCAATCGTGACATTTGGTATTTTTTTAGGCGCGGAGTACTCATGATCATATTACATAATTTCTCCTACTTTTTAAGATGGTAGGATGTGATAAAGAGAGTTTTCCATGTTTATCCATGCAATTTATTTTAGGAATGTCCATTATTGAGTAGTTATCAGATTTAAGATATACGTATTTTTTCTTTTGATGCAAGCTAGAAAGAAGTGCAATTGCGAATAAATGATTTAAAATAGAGCTACGTAGTAGAGTCGCATGCTTAAGTCTTTTTAATTAATTATGATAATCACTCACTGAGGGTTACTGCAGACGAAGAGAGTCTAGTTTAAAATGGAAATAGTTGATAACAAGATATAATCATACCTGTTTGATACAAACGCAAAAATTGTGCATGGCTTATATATACATTTGAAATGTAAACATTAAATGCTGTATTTTCATATATATATATATATATATATATATATATATATATATATATATATATATATATATATATATATATATATATATATATGGGAGAATGTACGAAAAAACAACAACAGACGAGGACAGGTGGTGTAAATAACAAAAGGATGTATTAGTATGACGCTCAGGAATACGGAAAGTCTTTGACGTTTCGAGCTACGCTCTTCAACAGAAAGAATACGGAGACAAGGAGAAAAACACGGAGAAAAAAAATTGAATAGTGTTCAGTCAACGGTCAATCATATATATATATATATATATATATATATACACGTCTTGTCAATTATATATATATATAAACACGTCTTGTCAATTCGTAGCGTTCCCCTTCCTGATATCTGATGCGCTGAAAACAGATACTCACTCTGAAATGCATGCGTCCATCAGATTGGTAGAAGGCACTTCGAACTGACTTGGCGTGTTTACACCTATTTGTCTACTACGAGAAATTTTCTTCATGACAAAATACAATAAGTGGTTTTCATACGGGTTCAGATATGCTTCATTGAACGGGTAACAAGTTTGTACACACACACACACACACACACACACACACACACACACACACACACACACATGTATGTATATAAAATACAAATTTATATCGAGTGGGTTACTATGAAAATAATGGAAATTGTTTAATTGTATAAACTGATCTTCGAGAAATAGTTTCTACTGAACACTTTGCTGTTCCTGATTTCATTTATCGCTTGTCATTCCTAATTTTCTCTTACTTTTTCCGACTTTTCTTCTTCAGCTTAGAAACAATGAAAATGCTCCCTTTTTTCTTTTCTTTTTTGGGTAGTGGTGGTGGTGGGGGCTGTAAGTCTATAGCAATGTTTTTGTCAAGCAGTAATTTTGGCTATGTCAGAATATTTTTTTGTGGGGTGAGGATGATATTTGCTTGTTTAGCCGCTCGATTATTTGTTTTATATGCCCTTCAACAAGCGTTTGTTTTACGTTTTTTTTTTTTTTTATCTCCTATCTTCCCTACTCCAAGTAGTTTCTTTTTCCTTTTTTTTATTTAGTCACTAACGTTGTAAACCCTAGCAAGAACGTTATAGTATAAGGCTCAATGGCTCTCGTCTTTGCTGATGTTAAGCTATGATGAGCCAGGTTGGGCGGTCGCTTTTCACGTCTGTTTGTGTTAGGCTAAGAGTTGGCTATAGCTCTGCTACAATGTTCTTATTAGTTGACATAATACTTCTCTGTCGAGTGTCACAAAGTGACCCCTTCAATAATAATACCAACAAAACAAAGCCATGTAAAGCCGACTGACGAAGCTGACACTTAGACATTGTAACATCTTCCTAACAATATAAACAGATGTCACCAACGAATTCTTCTTTTCGACGTAGAACAATTGAAAGAAAATTTCTTTTGACAGGATCACATGCCAAGAAATCTAACAGGAAATATTTTTTACGCCAAATACTTTTCTCTCTTTTTCACAAATTCAAGGCTAATCCTTATCTCCCACCCAACCGCCATCTCGTTTCCAAATTTAGGCTAATTCTTCGACCTAATCCCCTTAATCCTTCCTCTTTCTTTACAGAATCGATTCTTTCTTTCTTTTTCATAATTATTTTTATATATGAATGTATTTATAAATATGGGTCGTTAGTTTTATACATGCATATAAATACACGCATTCAAATATATACACCACATACGTATACGTAAATATATATATATATATATATATATATA
>NC_068982.1:55181075-55182604 GCF_001194135.2 Octopus bimaculoides | reverse complement strand
ATTATCATTATTATTATACATACTTATAGATATATATATATATATGCCAGATACGCCATCAAACATATATAGATACATACATATATATATGTGTGTGTGTGTGTGTGTGTGTGTGTGTGTGTGTGTGTGTGTTTATGTATGTATGAATATATGTGTGTATATATCTATATATCTATAAGTATGTATATGTATATATATCGGTATATATGCGTGTATGTGCGCGCGCGCGCGTATGCGTGTGTGTGTGTGTGCGTGTGTATGCATAGAGTAGGTCAGTGTTCTAGGAGAGAAATGATTGAGAGAATGTGCTTAGATTGTAAGTTCACTGTTGCAGCATATGTCGCTTGAGAAGCTATTTAATTAAAAATGCCTCAAGTGTACATATCATCCTATATTCGCCTGACGTTTCTTCCTCTCTATTATCTTTAGCTAACACACACGCACGCACGCACGCACGTACACACACAAACATGCGCGCACAGGCAGGCTCATATATGCGCATATGTGTATATGTGTGTGCATCTTATATCAGGTTAAAATAAATACATCTAAAAATATTTCGGCTGCTATTTTCTTACTGCGGATATTACAAACAAAATAAAAACAGCTTCCACTACACACACATAGATATATACGTGCTGCGCACCCCCACACCATCACCTACTAACAACTCGCACCTCACACCACTCTCACGCCTCCCTCTATGCTCACCTCCATCAATGCTCACCTCCCTACTTCATACACGGCTCCCCTCCTAAAGATGTACACATCACTCCGCCTCCAACTCTCTATGTAACTCTTCCTCATAGAACAGCATTTCCTTCTGGCCACTAAAATTTGTCTCCTTCTTCTTCCTACCATCTTTTTTTTGTTCTTTTCTTTTTTTCTGGTGAAGAACTATCACTCGAAACGTTAAAAACCATTTCCCATTTTCCCAAACATTATAGTAGTAATACCGTTGTTAAAACTTGTTCCACACGTTGTGTTCTTTTCTTGTTTTTGCTCATCATCATCATCATCATCATCATCATCATCATCATCGTCGTCATCGTCGTCATCATCATCATCAAATATATATATATATATATACACACATATATACATATATGTATGTGTATGTGAGTGTGTATATATATATATACATACATATATGTGATGTGTGTGTGGATGCGAGTTTGTGTGCTTGTATGGCCTCTGGTTTGATATTTTAGGTGTTGGCTTACGGTGGTTAAGTCTTAGATTAGATTCCTGGACTGGCATGAGTTGCATCGTTCAGCAAGTACTTTAACTCACGTTGCACCAATCCATTCGATTGAAAATGAGTACAAGCCTCAGCTGTGAGTTAACTTTCTGAAGAACTGGTCTCAGAGTAAGAACGAGAATCTAATTTAAACGCCACGAACACCGGGATAAGGTCCGATTCTGCAAATTCCTGAGAGACTTGCAGAGAGAGAGAGAGAGAGAGAGAGGGGGGAGAGAAAGAGAGAGAGAAAAGAGAGAGAGAGAGAGAGAGAGAGAGAGAGAAAGAG
>NC_068982.1:55178066-55179980 GCF_001194135.2 Octopus bimaculoides | reverse complement strand
CACACACATATACATACTAGATGTACCCGTGACCCGTTGGGTTACAACCACTCCAGGTTGAAAATATCGTTGCGCGGTAGCAGAGGTAAAAATATTATTTCAAACTTCATGCAATAAGATTCTTATATAATACAGTTTTCCTGCCTTTGGAGTGACAACATAAACACAACCAAGTGTTTCTTTTTGGAAAAAGTTTAAATGGTATTCAACTTTTTTTCCTCGCTTTCTTTGCCATTCTTTGTTAGTATTGTTCCGAGTGATATATATGGGTACTTCAGCATAAAGTAATGTTTTTGCAAAGTCATCATTGATGCACAACGAAAAGAATTCTGTCAATGTTCTAATATGTAGCTCATTGACAGCCATATCCTCATTATTTTTGAACAATAATCTTTGTTCATCTGGTATATGAACTTGTAGTCTCACTATTGCAGATACTCTTTCATGAATTGAAAATCCTAAAATGGATGCAACTGCTTCGGATTGTCTAATATACCAACCCATTAGATATTGACTAATTTCGTTATCATTGATTATTTGAACAGCAGCTTGGTCATTCCTTTCAGCGTGTACTTGAAGACGCACTGAATTGACTTCACTGAGGCAACGATTTCATATACGCTACGTTTGTTGATGTGCGTAAATGTGATCAAGTCAGAATTATATAAAGTCACACGAAGAGGTGCTGAATAAAATATATTCGTGTAAAGTTGTATTTAACACGTTCAAGTACATTCGAATGTAAGAATACCTTTCGCTGCGAAATTAGTCCCAAAGAGTATGGATGAATATATATATTGGGATTTGAATGACGCTATGTACTTTACACAAATTGTTGTTGTTGGCACTCCGTCGCTTACGACGTCGAGGGTTCCAGTTGATCCGATCAACGGAACAGCCTGCTCGTGAAATTAACGTGCAAGTGGCTGAGCACTCCACAGACACGTGTACCCTTAACGTAGTTCTCGAGGATATTCAGCGTGTCTCAGTGTGACAAGGCTGGCCCCTTTGAAATACAGGTACAAGAGAAACAGGAAGAAAGAGTGAGAGAAAGTTGTGGTGGGAGAGTACAGCAGGGTTCACCACCATCCCCTGCCAGAGCCTCGTGGAGCTTTAGGTGTTTTCGCTCAATAAACACTCACAACGCCCGGTCTGGGAATCGAAACCGCGATCCTATGACCGCGAGTCCACTGCCCTAACCACTGGGCCATTGCGCCTCCACACTTTACACAAATATATTTTATTCAAAGCTGCTTCGTGAGACTTTATGTATAAAAAGTTTTATGTTTTTATAAGAATATTTGGAATATACAAACTATGCAACAGTTCTGTTTTGTGGAAAAGTTAATTTCATAATTTTGAGCGTTCCTCTAATTTTCGGCGACATCCTTGACTTCTCTATTGTTTTTATTGTTTTTGCACGCTCACTTCCTTGATGAAATGTTATTCGTTAGGAGATATATTGTAGTTATTGCCGTTTAACCTCAAGTCAAACCCGAGCAATATGACATACAACCAAATGTATTCAAGCTGTAACTATGTCGTATTTTGCCTATAAATGAATATACTTTGTCAAATGTATCATTTCATATTAAGAGATGTGATTCCAACTCAGCTTTTCATCTATTTCTAGCAGGTTGAACGACTATATGAAGGTTTCCAGTCTTTTTAAAATCTTTGTAGTGCGATACTGTTCCTGTCTCTGGGGATTTGAGCATGAAGTAAGGAGTGAAAATATTTTATGTCAGTTTGACAAACTCGAGCAAAAAGAATTAGTTACATTGTTCATATATCCAACAGAATAAATGTAATGTGCCCTTAAGCGTGAAAATTCAATTTTCTGTGAAATTGATTGTTAATTTCTGGAAATCCTCTGTATGTACAATTCTGTATGTGTGTATGCGTGTATATATA
>NC_068982.1:55177030-55177813 GCF_001194135.2 Octopus bimaculoides | reverse complement strand
ATACATACATATATGTGTGTGTGTGTGTGTGTAGGGAGAATTCACAAAAGCACAAACGACGAAGACAGGTGGTGTAGACAACAAACAGATGTGTTAGTTTAGCGATCGGGAAGTGAAAAATTCTTTAACGTTTCGAGCCTACGCTCTTCGACAGAAAGGAACACAGAAAGAAACAAGGAGAGAACGTAAAGAATGCATAGTGGCTAGCGATCTATCATGGCGAATGCCGGACAGAGGCGTCACACAGGAGAGCTAGGAAGAAGGGAAGATAATAAAAAAGTGGTGATCCCAAAACGAAGGTGCGCATGCATGTGTATAAGAGAGTACGTATGTGAGTGTGGAAGAGAGCTGGTGTCCTTGACGTGTGCGTGTGTGCATATGTAGGGGTGTGGATGATGGTGTGGGGATGGGAAGTTGTCAGTGCTAGTGTGTGCGTGGTGGTGTGATGTGATGTGATGTATTGTGTGGTATGGTGGTGTATGGTGTGGTGGTGTGTGGTGTGGTGTGGTGGTGTTGGGATGTGGGGGAGGTGAGAGTGGGAAAAGCAAGGGTAGAGTGTGGGTTAGGCTGAGGGTGAGGGTAGAGGTGGGGTATATGGGAATGGGTGTAAGCGTGAGGTGGGTGGGGTGGGATGGATAGGTAAGTTTCGGTTGGATTGTGTAGGGTGGGGTTACGAGGGAGGGGTAACGATGAAGGGAGAAGAGGAAGGGGTAAGGTGGGTAGGAGTGAAGAGAAGGAGAGTAGGAGTGAAGAGAAGTAGGAGTCGGAACAAGAGAGGAGAGG
>NC_068982.1:55173322-55175606 GCF_001194135.2 Octopus bimaculoides | reverse complement strand
TGATCGTGTATAGAGGAATATATTATTTTATTTAAAAGCGTTCCAACTCTGTCTGTTTTTTATGTTTTTTATTTATATTCTTGTAAAATTTATGTGGGATATAGAATATGGAATATATAATATATAATATAAAAAAAGATGGATGGTACAATGAAATGAAGTATTGAATGTCTTATTGAATATATGGAATATGTCTTATTGAATATATGAAATATTGAGTGTTCAGTATAAAGGATTAAATATATAAATATATAAAGGCGAATACGTATTTTCTATACCTTGTGGTATTTCATCATGGCCGGTATGACAGACTGTAACAGACTATATATATATATATATATGTACATATATGAGGTTGTGAGCTCAGTTCCCTGACCTGGCTGTGTGATCTGTTCTTGAGTAAGACATTTTATTTCATGTTGTTACAGTTCAATCCGCTGTGGAAATGAGTTGCGACGTCTCTGGTGCCAAGCTGTATCGGCTTTTGCCTTTCCCTTGGATAACACTGGTGGCGTGGAGAGGGGGGCGCTGGTATGCATGGGCGACTGCTGGTCTTTCATGAATATGTGTCAAAGATCCCAACATATATATATATATATATAGCATGTACGTATTTTAGATGTGCATTTTGAATATAACTGTCCGCGTATGGGTACGTACACATGTGTGTGTGCGCGCGTATGTGCGGATATACATATGTGTACATCGTGCGTGTGTGTGCGTGTGTGCAGATATGTATATATGTACATGTATATGTACATGTGTATGGTTGCATGTATGTGTGGGTGCACATGCATGTGTCCCACGCGAGTGTTAGCGAGCATATAGCATGTGCGTATATTTTTAGACGTGTATTTGAATATAACTGTGCGCGTACAGGTATGTTTACGTGTGTGTGTGTATGTGTGTGTGTGTGTGTGCGTGTGTATGGATTTGTATACGTGTACATGCATGGTTGCATATATATGTGCATCTATTTGGCGTATGTGTGAGTGCGCATGTGTGTGTTTCATGCGAGTCTGAGTGAGCATATGCATATAGGCACATGTACGTAAGTGTGCGTGCGTGCATGTGTATGCATGTACATGCGCGCATACGCGATTGCTATGAGCATTTTTTACTCCTTTACTTTTTACTTCCCCTTCCGTTTTTTTCCCTTATTTAACGGTCAAATAGCTCTTTTCTCTTAATAACGGTCAATTACATTGTAATTTCCCTTTTTTTAACGGTCATTTTCATAGCACATTTTAATTGCCTCGATAACTGAAGAGATGCCGGTCAGTTTTCTGCCCCGACATCCGAAACTAGGAGTTTTATTATGGCAACCGAATAATTGTCACATATTATATTACAGATGAATTTCTCTATTTACATAATATCGAGGTCTCTTTCCTTTTTTTTGTTGTCTTACCATTACTATTTCATATGTGTGTGTGTGTGTGTGTGTGTGTGTGTGTGTTTGTGTGTGTGTGTGTGTGTGTGTGTGTGTGTGTGTATGTGTGTGTGTTTGTGTTTGTACCCCCGCCACCATCGCATGACAATCGAGTGAAGGTAAAGAATACGTACACCCAGTGTTTAGAGTTAGGATTAGGGTTTGGAGTTAGGGTTTAGAGTTAGGGTTTAGGGTTAGAGTTAGAGTTAGAGTTAGGGTTTAGGGTTAGGATTAGGGTTAGGGCTAGGGTTTTTGTTACGCCGAAAACGGTGGTGTGCGTATTCTTTACCTCTGCCTGAAATCGATGGTGGTGTGTTTATGTCCTCAAAACTTAGCGGTTCGGCCAAAGAGCCCGATAGAATAAGTACTACGCTTACAAAGAGTAAGTTTTGGGGTTGGTTTCTTCGACTATATCCCTTTAAGGCGGTGCTCCAGCATGACCACAGTCAAAGGACTGAAACAAATAAAAGAATATATATATAAATGTGTGTGTGTATTTGTGTGTGTGTGCATGCGTGCTTGCACGTGTCAGTGTATCAGTGAATGAAATAGTGTGTGTTTTCTTTTGAGTCTTGCGAGCACGTGTGTACATATTTGTGTCCGTGTATAGGTGCCATGTATGCTTGACACTGCATGAACGAATATTTAATGTCATTTTCTTTATATGATAGGGGAAAAGTATTTAGAAGAAACGCGAAGATGACAAGCGTAATATTCAGACCTGGCACAAATCTAACAAAAGGTGTCATACTCATGCACGTAACATATTCACAAACATATGGCCAACCATGCACACACACACACACACACACACACACACACACACACACACACACACACACACACACACAC
>NC_068982.1:55165788-55169325 GCF_001194135.2 Octopus bimaculoides | reverse complement strand
TGTGTGTGTGTGTGTGTGTGTGTGTGTGTGTGTGTGTGTGTGTGTGTGTGTGTGTGTGTAGTTGTTGTCTTGCACAGCAAAGATACAACAACAAATTAGACGGAAAGCATGATTTAAGAACATGAAATATAATGGAATATAATTCATTGATTCTGTCATCGCCGTCGTTGTCTTGTAAACAATGATAACAATACGAACGACATCCACTGCCGACGCTGTCACCACCATCACCAACAAAATGAAATAATACGACTATAATTATGAAAATAATGATAACATGTCATTTGATATATGAGATATGTGACACTTTCAATTAATAATTGTTATCTCCGCTTAATTAAGAGGAGTAAATCAAGCCAAGTTATTAGATTTGCACGTTCCTTTCAGAAAGGGTCCTTATACGCCTCGCTAAGCCGCTTGATAGTATTGGAAGATGTTATTGTCAGATCAACGCGACAGGTTCGCTCTTCGAACAAGTTATTAAGATTCCATCAAATCAAATTAACTGAGTAAAAAGGGTGAGTTTCTAAATGGTCGATCAACCTAACTGAAATAGTCAACAAATCTCTCAAATCACCCACTTACGTTTTGAAATGGATACATTGGATAATAAAGTCATAAATAAATTATCTTAGGAAAAAGAACAACAATAACAATCAAACAAAGAAAGTGGTTAATCACAGCTGGAAAACCTTTAATCACAAGCCTGCTTGTGGCGTCGCAAGTGTATGTGCCGCCTGGGGTAACTCTTCAGTTTGCCGCCATTTTCTTACCAATATAGCCTATACGGGCTTATAGTGCAGACCTAAAATTGCCGCTTCCTAAAAAACGTCCACCCGGGGTGGACCATTCCATCGCCTTTCCCTAGTTACACCAATAGATCATATATAACATAGGGATAAACATAAACAACAATTACTCGAGTATCTTTATTGAGTATCATATGGCGTTTTGTGGGTTCCGCAATATTAGCACGATCTTCTGAGCCTAATTATTGAAGTGCTTTATTGAAGGAATAAGCCAAAACAGGCTTGCGGAATACAGACTGTTAATAATAGTGCTGTTATTAAGCACCAGTTTGAAATGAAAAAACAAAACATATTGATGGTGCTTGAAGTACGTATCTATTGTTAGTCTCGAATTTGAGATGAGGAAATGGCAAGCGTTGTCTTGCGTAAGCAGTATACGATATCAAACGAATGATACGTTGGGGATTCGAGTCACATATGTAGTTTTTTTGCTCTTTTTTTTCTTTTTGTCTTGAATTGGTGCATATAATAACTAATATCAATAGTCGACTCACGCCATGGGAATGAAAATGGATAAAATAGATGATGCTGAGATTACCTGCCTTTAGCGCCTTCCATAATATTGTCCTCTTTTATCACCACGAAAACCTCATCCAAAAATCTTCGTTAGTATAGTCTCTTCAAGGCTACAATTGTACCTTGATCAATTGATCTTTTTTGTTTTATTCTTTTACTTGTTTCAGTCATTTGACTGCGGCCATGCTGGAACACAGCCTCATTTAATAGATGTCTACAGCACCTAGGTTTCCCAAGTGGTCACACATCTAAGTACTAACTAGTATCGACGTTGCTTAACTTCGGTGATCAGACGAGAACCGGTGTTTTCAACGTGATATGGCCGTAAGACAAGAATTATAATTGAATCGTAAAACGTAACAATAGGCAGCAGTACCATACACTTTATTTTCTCATCTGTACTAACAAGCTGATGACCAAGTGGTTAAGCAGATGCATTGCCCCACATTAGTAGTACTTCCACGTTATCAGTAGGAAGTTTGAGATCATCTTACTAGTATCTACCGACTGCATAAATGAAATGTGAGAAAAAACAGTCATTAGAAGTGTGCACACTGAACTGCGATTTCTAAGTGCTCGATTGGTATTTATTTTATCCACCCTGAGAGGATGAAAGGTAGAGTCCTTCTCGGTGGCATTTGAACTCAGAAAGTAAAGAACCGGAAGAAATACACCTAAACATTTTGTCCGGCGCAGTAATGATTCTGTCCGCTCAGCGCAATAGTAATAATGCACTGGTAATTGGTTTAATACGCCTTTCAAAACTTGCGGATGTGTTCACCACAAACACTTCTCCATTAATCGTACAAATTCCATACTGCTTGCGTTTGCACAAAGCCAAGTGGACAGATAAATCATTTTTCAATTTGCGACAAAGGAATAAGGTTTCATTCAGAGGAGATTCATTCTTAAATTTTTATCCTCGTTATATGTTTGAGAATTTAGGAGCTCTTCGCGATGAAATCACTTAACCGCGTCTTGAAAAATTCGATTCAGTTGGTTGGCTTACTGCCTGTTTCGACGTCGGTGGTCTAATTTTTCATTTCATGACATTTTATAAATCATTATAACCACCCGTCACTAGCTTCGAAATACTTGATGTCTAATATCTAGTTAGCATGTAACATGATGTTGAATTTCTATAGCATAGACATTCTTTTAGTATCGATGGCATATAAGTATATGTCATCACTACCCCCTCAAGATTTGTATCTTTCGCAAGGCCGGATTTAGACCCATCGAGGCCCTAAGCACTTAAAAGATTTTGGTGCCCCATAAAAGATTTTGTAATTCAAAATATAAACAATAATAAACTATAAAATATTTTTTTCTTTTTCAAAACGAAACAAAACAGTAAGAGGGAAAATAATGTTTGTTCCACTTTATTTATATTTGAAAAATTTCCTCCTACTTTTTTGATTTGCGAAGTCTTTGATCAGATCCTCAAAATTAATCTTGGGTAACACATCTGCATCTATACTTAGTAGAGACAAAAGCATCCCGAATATTATTTTAACAAGTTTAAAGGGAATTTTTTTTGTGCCGTAAACCATTTACCATTTCCGTGGTGTCCCGTCCTTCCCTTGATACTCTAAGCATGTGCTCATTTTGTTTACTGGGTAATCCAGCGCTGATTTTTCGCATCTCTCATACACTTCCTTGTACCAACAGATTACCATGCTCCTTTTCTCTTTTAATAATGCGTGTTGTTCTTGTTCTTGTTTCAACCATGGCTGCTTCTGAAGACCACAGGAAAGTGCGCATGTGGGACTCGGATAGCCAAAGATACATTAACAATACACAGACGTCCATAATTCGTATTAATGAATCAATGTGTATTTATAAAACATTCAAGCAGTTTCCGTACTTTCACATTCGTCAAAAACATTATCTTTGATTGCTATAGTAATTCAAACTTACCGCTAACCAGCGTATGTGTTCAGTATCGATGATATTGGCATCTGAATGAGAATATAAATACAAGATTCGCATTGCAATCGGAGGTCGCCACTTTGAATGCCAATGTTTGTTAACTTGACAACAAGGTCAAGGTGAGCTCCGATAGGCTGAATGCAAATGAGTTCATAAATGGGGTCCGAAACTCTCGTGAGGAAAAAAAATTCACTCCCGGGTCAACCAAAGTTCTGTGAGTGGATCTGGTAGACGGAAACTGAAAGAAGTCCGAATATATATATATATATATATATATATA
>NC_068982.1:55162858-55163368 GCF_001194135.2 Octopus bimaculoides | reverse complement strand
GTGGTCTTTTTGTTTGTTTTGTCACTAATCCTTTGTAGTCTATTCCACTGTTTGTTACGGTATCTAGGTTGTGTTCCATTTGTATCTTGGACAACAATCTCCTCAAATTTCTTGTTAGCTCCTCTGTATACCCGGATTCTATCTCTCTGGCTGTATCCCGAAAATTTCATGCGATGCAGGAAGTCTTGAATATGTTTTTGCCCCTCCCATGGACTGCACAGGGGGGGGGGGATATGTTTTTCATTATTCTAACTAAATCGGCTATTAATATATTGATTTTCACACTGTGTGATAGAGCCGAATTCTTATGGATAACATACTTTGAAGATATAGGTTTCATATAATGTGAGTGGAGGATTTGAACTTTGTTATTAATTGTTTCTAGCCAAAGTTCTGTGTCAAGTACTGGGAGTCTCATGTTTAGGTGTCTTGTTGGGTAATCTATTGTTACCTTGATGCTCTGGTGTATTGTATTAGCTATATTCTGGATGTTTTCCATCACGATCTTCT